>NC_092700.1:33895022-34068942 GCF_964275005.1 Diadema setosum | reverse complement strand
GTAGTTGGGCACCGAGTATGTTTAAAATAAATGCAAGCGAGCATGCACTGCACAGAATTTTAACTTCACCAATATCACGTATACATAAATAGATATAGACCTACATATTACATACAATCATACATGCTACACTATGTGCGTATGCGTGCGTGTGTGTGTGTGTGTGTGTGTGCGTGACATTATCTGTCAATCATTGCTAGAATATTAATGTAATTAATGAATTGAATTGAATTGAACTGAATTGAATTAATGCACATAATCCTAGACTGAGCAAAACTTGCATGTATTGTGTTTTCATGTTACTAATATAATTATCATGATAAACAAATCACATTGCAGCGAACCATGCAAGAAATCTGAAGAAAAATAATGGAAACATTATTACGAAATGGTACATAACTTTATTCAGATACTAGTAGGTCCTACTCATCTGATATGGTCAGGGTACAGCACTATTAATGTGAATCCAAGTCAATTACCATGCATTTGCATTGCATAGAATCCAAATTAATGACATTGTACCATGCCTTTGTACTGCATAGTAATCATCACTTTAAACCTTAGGTACGATTCCACACCATGTCTAGCTGCATCCGGTTGACTTTACAAAATTTGAGGAGCAGAATAGTCGACATTACGGTATTTTGAAGTTTTACATGTTTTCATCAAATTACGATGATATCAGTCGCAACCACACATTGTGTAAAAACAAACAAACAAACAAACAAGCAAACCGACAGACTGGGGTAATGATAAGATAATTCCAACCACTCACAACCCTCCCACTGATATTGTGGACGAATCTGTCGTTACATTGTGGTGTTTTTTTATGCCAATATTATACATTATCTACTAAACAATCCCTTTGATAGGTTCTTAATCTTGCAACACTTAGTGAAGATTTGAGTACAGGGGAGTTGGGAGAAGGTATCTTCGGTGTGGTGTAAGAACATCATGCACAATGCAACCATTTTTTGTTTTTCTGAAACGCAAATATCTACCTAGATACACACCCTTGTCCTAGCAACATAATTTCAGGTCTCTCATCACTCATTATAGATATGCAAGCCTCTCCGGATTTTCCGCCGAAAATCGTGGCAAGATTTCGTCTCAAGTTTTTCCTCTTGAGTGCGGGATGTTTACGTTCCAAATTGGACTGCGTCCCGTCGTGCCCGATATGATAGACATCATTTTGCGCACCCCCCCCCCCCCCCCTTCATCTCCCCCGTCAGCGGGTACAGCGTGCAATAAAGCCACCAGTAATCAGTTTCTCTTTCTGCTTATCTGTTCTATTCCCTTCCTATGTGCTCAGCATACATTCAAGCAATGTTCCGCGGCGTCTTCCGCTTCTACCTCTACTCGGAGAGAATGATTGCTTGCGTAAACATCACGTATCAGAGACACGTAAACCAAGGCGCGCCATATGTCCACGGACCTCTTTTACTGCGTCTTGATCAGCGGGGATCGCGGGGGACTTGTCTTGCCGATCAATTATGCCATTACGGACTTGGCTTCTGTAATCTCAGTCTCGTCTTGTTGAGTCGATCGTTCGAACGGACGCGCACGATCCAAGATGGCGATTCGAGGCATTCTGTGTAGGGGAATTCATAATAATCTCTTACGCACACCATACATTACAAACCCGTGCATAATAATGCCGAAAGCACGTGGATCTAGACGGAACTTAAACACAGCACGCCAGAAAGTACAAAAGAATGAGAATTCTTGGCAAGAGCGAAGGAACTGGATATTCTGTATCTGAGCCAAACGCTCATTCATCTCATCTACAAAGTGCTGTACTCAGTACTGACAATATTAGCGGATGTTGCTGTTGCTGGCTACAGCTCAAAATATCCGAGAACAACATAGGGAAGGAAGAGGGGGGGGGGGGAGGTTTTATAGAACATTGGCAAGGAAAGGAATCGCTTAATTGTCCCCTTCTCCTGTTCTCATCTCTCTCACAACATTTTTTATTCTTTTTCTTCTTTTGCTGCTGCTTCATCATCATCATCATCATCATCTTCTTCTTCTTCTATATTTCTTCAGTATAGTTTAACTTTCTATTCGTATCTTACAGGGAGATGCTCTTTTAAATCTCTCCGCTAGGGGGATGCGTGCCCTAGGTGTCATGGCGGCCAACGAAGACTCCGACGGTGAAACCATGCCTCCTCGGCCGTAGTTCGTATAAATCCCTGTTGCTAGGCAACCACATTACCATGAAATCGATGTCATAAGTGCCTGACCTTTATTGGAGTTTCAGTTTAGAGATGGCGACGCCCTCGATAACAATCACGTAAAGTGGTTCCGTGGTGATCCGTCAGAGAACAGAAACTCCCTACATCAAAACAATAATTGTGCTGTCTAAAGACTCCTTTCGAAACCTTGTTGAACGACCATTGTCGCTATTCTGGTTGAGGCGCCGAAAGGAATCGCTGAAAAGAGAAACAATTTGCACGCAAATGAATTTGAAAGAGGAGGACCTTGTGTAAGATTTTAGTGAAATTTGCTTTAAAAAAAAAAAAATCTCCGGTCAGAACTTTTCCAGTTTGCTTGAAGTCGATGAAGAGCCACATCTTCATTAGCAATGACAGGCGTTGACATTTGCCCTGGATTGTATTAACTAGATCGACAGGTGAAAACCAACCTCCATGTTGCAGCGCCTGACATGGTAGCTGCATGCTACAAAAATTTTCGCATGCCAGGGCGCTAGTATAAGAATACTTTCTAACTTTAATATTCCGTTACAAACGTACACGTAGGACTATACCAATGATCTCCCACCTCTAACCTATAGTATATATAGAGATGTTGTACCTTCTTGATTGTTTACACATGTGCGTGCCACGTCTAAAAGAGACAAGACAAAAAAAAACCATACTGACATAAGACAGTCCTAACGTCATCATCATCTCGTCTCATTGCAAACAAGAAAAATAAGGATAGACTTCAAAATTTGTAATAATAAAGTTCCGTGACGCGGCAACTGTTCGTTTCTCACGGTTATAATACAGAGTCCAGACCAAGACAATAACCATGGAGTTACAAAGTAGCTCCGTGCAATAACGAAGCACTGAAATTACTGCTTACATATCTTTGCCGAAGGCCATCGTCAAAGTACAGACGCAAAAAGAAGAACACGTGTTATGCTCGTAAAATGGAACAGCGTTACACCTGTCTGCCTTGAATACATCGTATACAGCTTTGAGGGTTCTGGGCCCCGTTTCATAAAAAGTTGATGATCTATTATGATAGCAACTCTTGCTGGAATGGCAGTTGTCATGGTAACGACAAGAATCCAGCTCCCTGATTGGCTGTTGATAATGGAAGTTGTCATTCCAGCAAGAGTTGCTATCTTAACATCTTTTATGAAATGGGGCCCTGGTCCTCGCTCTTCCTGCGTTGATGGTCTGGTATCCTTCAACGGAACGTTGTGTAACATACACTACGCAGTTCCTCGCCTATTCCTCGGTCGTCTCTGGCAGGAAGCACCACGTGACTTGGATAAGTATAAGGGCAATCTTCAGCTATTATGGGCGACCATTGTTTCAATCAACAACTAGATGCAGGTATGTCGTCAGATCTTAACCCCATTGGAACACCGGCAGGTGGGCCTTCCTGAAGCGGAGTGGTGGAGGAGCCTAGGAGCAGTTGTAGGTGTAGGTCTAACATCCACCAACTTCGTGGTGTACGTTGCCATGGGGACCTGCAGGAACAAACTGTGGAACGCCGGGTGAACTCCACTTCTAGGGAAAACACGGCAGTGCTACAACAATGGAGATCACATAACATTGAATACCAAAACTATTGACTGTCACATAGTTTGTCATGTGCAGTGAAGAGTAGGCCCTATACGTAATTTTGATGCCTACCATTCTTTCGACATCTTAAATGATTCTGCATTGCTACACATAATGCTGCACAATTACTACCCTTGAATACATTCATTCGACGTCCGTTGGTGGCTCAGTCGGTAGCGTATCTGCTCTTTATCGAAGGGCTCGGGTTTGGGCCCGTGTTCGAATCCAAGCGAGTCTTCTGAGCAGTGTTATAGAGCGTTATCGCTCAGCTACAAAAGAGTTTTAGCTCCATGGTGTTGTCATGCCATCCCCTCTAGTGGCAGCAAACCACTCTTTTCCTCCGATAGAACATAAAATTGACGTTCCATGTGTGAGAGAGTCACAACCCATGCATGTAAACAATTCTATTTGTTATTTTTTAGTCCAAACTTACATTGTACCTTTGCAAAACTGAATCTGCACTCACTGAATCCACACAAGCATTTCGCGAAACTTTCCCTTTATGATTATGAACGACCATGACCCAGGCATAATATGAATAACTGAACACTGATAAAGTGAAAGGGTTCAGCGACGTATGAATATTATGCCTTATCAAGATGGAAAGAGAGTGGAGAGAGTATACAAATATGAAAAGGCGAAAGGAGGGATAGTGAATACATTATGGAGAGAGAAAGGACAGAAATGAAAAACGAGAGGGGGAGAATTTCAAGATTCGGCATAATTAAATATGGTAATAATGCAATTTTCGTAGATGATCTGCCGAAAAAGAGGCGGGGGGGGGGGGGGGGGGGGCAAATAGAGCAGGAGAGAGTAAGGGAGAACGAGTGATAGAAAACTTTTAAGATTCTACGATAGAATGTATCTCAGAAAGAAGTTTTCGCGGATGATCAAAGAGCAGCAATACGGCGGTAGATGGTCTGGTCGACCGCATCGACCCGATATCGTGCGAGCGAGGCGGTTATTGATTCAGCTTGTCGAGAACGTACCCTCAATCGACGTATACCTAGTCTCCCGTCCAGCCGCGAGATCGAAATCAATCGCCACGTTAGACTCAGAAGTTTAGACTACGCCCTCAACTCGGTTTGGTGACGCTTTAAATTCTCGGTGATTTTCATAACAAATAACTAGTTAATGACGCTCAAAGATTGTTTCTCCTTCCACCCCCTCCTTTTCCAAGGGTCAGGTGGATGTTCCTTTCCTTGTCTTTCATACTACGACATGAGACAAGTGTCAAGAGATACCAGTGATCATGAAATTGTTGTCAGATACTTGTGAAATTAAGCTTGGATAAGATTGATGATGATGCTAAAGCTCATCTGAGCAGCGACAATAATAACATTGTGGGGGTGTGAGTCTTCTTCAATTTGTCTCCCTTTACAAAGGAAATTTGTAAGATCGCAACTGCTGATCTATATAATATTAACAAACACGTCGGAAAAAAGGACCCATGGGACTCGAGAACCTGTCATCTACTGCTTTCCGGGCAGCGACACTACTACCAGGCTATCCCTGGTTGCCGGTATGATATTGTACTGATTCTGTGAGCTGGACCGCAGTTGATATTCTTTCACACTCCATTCATAACAAATTCAGCTTAATTGCTGGGATGGAAGAGAAATGAAAATTGAAGGCAAGAAATAATTTGTGTTAAAAACTGGTACAAACAGATAACATCAAGAGAGCAAAACTGAATTCCGCCTTTCACGTGGCAATTCACATCTTACCCATATAGTCCTGAACAATCAAATGTAGGGTGTAAAGGAAAGCTGAGACTCGAGCTGAGGCTAAACGTCACGCAGTAAAAACAGATCCGTAAATTCAAGATTCTGACGATCTTTTCACCACTCTCTCCCTCTCTCCTTTTCTCTCCATCCTAATATACATGAGTACTGAGGACGTATGGCGAGGGCAAAGTTGGGTACTTCATAATCTCTGAGCGACCAGTCGCCAATGATTTAAATGTGTTTATTAAGAGCCAGGGGAGAATGTGTGCTCGGAGGGGGGATATGTCATTTATCGGTAATAGCACCAAATTTTGGATAACAGTCTCACGCGGGATATTGGATTGTTCAACCAATGCCCTCTCTTCGTTTCCTGCCGAGGATTCGGTAGGGGAAGACGGAAGCTGCCGCTGAACGACTCTCACCGGCGTGTCGAGTTTTCTCTGATAATCACGACAACTGATCCTCTTGAGAATCGTTGACACAGAAACGCGGAAGAGGACGTCTGCTCGGACATGGTTGAAGGGAGAATCTGCCCTTTGCGCGGGAAACTTTTGCCCCTCGGAGACAATCACTTTGCGCCAAAAACTGCATCGCGAAACCAGCGGTGACTTTTGCGAGAAAAAAAAAAAACGGTGAGAGAAAACGGAAAACACACAACAAACAAACTTACGAAAATTTGACTTCGAAAATGTCACCCATGAAATTATCCGTCCAGGGCAGTGTAAAAGAAAGTCAGGGGAAATGCTTCAGTCATTTTAATAACTAAGGGACGTTACCCCGTTTTCAACTTTCAAAATTTGTTTTTCGACACAACCTCAAGCAAACGTAATACCTTTTGTGCCGGCGCATGAGGTAAAGATATTTTCTGTTTTTACAAGGTGGACAGGGTACCTGGAGCGGAATTTTTCCGATATGAAATAATGCTTTCGGAAGAAACGTAAATGTCGCCTTATCTTGTAATAGCAGTCAATATCAAATATAATGCCCTCGCCATTGGCTTATACATGATATAGGAACTCGTTTAATAATAAGCGGTAAGAGGTCATAGTAGCCGGGTTCACACGTACAAAATAGCGGGATGACGATCGCGATGCACATCCCGAGTTTTTTTGCGAGCGTCCACACGTACCAAATTAGCGGGATAGCGATCGCGATCGGTATCCCGCTAATTTGGCGAGCGTCCACACGTACAGAATTATCCCGCTAATTGCCGATAGAGATAACAGCAAAGCCTGCAAACTGGGTCACACAGTGCCCTTCTCTATCACTGCCTGCGCGCACTTCCCTTTGTTCTTCGCAGAGGCCTCGCTGTTGTGATGTGCGCATTGCATGATGGGATATAAAAACTCGAGATTCTAATCCCGACCGTTCACACGTGCCAGCGCGGGGCCAATTATCCCGCTAATTGACGAACCAGCGCAAGATTTCTTGGGATTAGCATCGCGATGCTTATCCCGCTAATTTTCGGGTTTTTTCTGTCCACACGTGCAAAAAACTCGGGATGACGATCGCGATGCAAATCTCGAGATTTGTATCCCGCTAATTGGTGTACGTGTGAACCCGGCTATTGATTGCGTTTTTTCTGACCCCGATGATCTTCGCCTGCAATTCAGTACGATAAGAAATGAATGACTTTAGTAACCATCTATATTCATACACCGCTGTCTGTCACTTTAAATAGTGTTCGGGCGATATAATAGAATATTGCCCCTCCTCGCCCTCAGTCCTCGGGTAACCTAAACACCCTGTTCGAGTTGTAAATGGCTGCTTCAAACGATCACCCGAAACACTCGTGTAATGCCGTCTGAACATTTCCTTTCTCAAAAAAAAAAATAAAAAATCACCTGACATACCTCGTATAAGTGAAAAGTATACAAAGAACGGATCAATAAATTTATCAACTTAAAGGCAAGTTCACATTCCTTTCTTTAAAAAGACATTAGAGCAAATGATCATTAGTATTCTTTGAAGAATGCCACTGGCACCTTTCTTAACAGGTATAGTTGCGTAAATAACTTCAGCCAAAGAAAATTAATGAGTGAATTATATCATTGAAACAAAAAGAAAAATCAATCTCGGAGATTGTTGGGGATTCTTTTTTTCCGAGGGATTTCTTTTCTTTTATTATCTCATTGCACTCTGCACTCTGCCGCATGCAATCGTATCCTGCGCAAATTGGCATTTCAATTTCGCGACTGTCGCACCGTGTCAGGTAACAACGTTTGCACATATTGCAGGGCATGCACTCTTCTTCTTACAGCCGTCGTCGTGAAGGGAGAAAAAAAAACCAAGTTTGATCTGAAGACGGACGAGAGAAGGCGAAGAGAATCCACTCTACACATCGTAAAAACGAAAGAGAGAAATATTAAAACACATACTGCTGGACATAATAATGGATACCAGTGCATCACAACGCCATGAAATCACAACGTGAAATATTTGTTTACGCAAAGAAAGGGCGAACAGAACGCCGGGTACATTGCATATAATGAATAGCGTAAACTCCCAGAGCTCATAGTTGAGGGACAAAATGGCGCCGGTTATCAAAATTCACGATCCGGGTTCAGCCTCATCCACAATACACAGAGCCATTAATTCAAATATGCAGAGGAAAGCTCGTATATGGTGAATCCATATCTCTTTCTGACCACACACATCTATACATATATAGTGCACTTGCGTGGAAGATTTAATACAAAAGAGCTTGAAAACTTGCGGGAAGCCTTCGGACGAATATTATGACGCAACTCAGGAGCTATTGCCAACTTCGAAATACGATCCAAGCCAACTTAATGAACAAATCGTTACTTGGTGTAGTCTTGATAGTTCCATGCATGGTCTGAATCTAAGCGAGTGCATATCACACACTATGCCAATCTTGTGTGTCAACAGCATTCTTCACATCGGCAAGAAATCCCTTCTCTTCAGAGACAAGAGGCCCCCTTTTCCCGTTTTTTCTTTCCCTTCACTTTTGAGGAGGGACATACATAATACACACAGAAACTTATTCACAAAGACGCAACTCCACACACTGGAAAAGGTGAAGGCACACTGTGTATAGAGAAGGCACAGTTATGCTGGACATACCACGGACCTTATTGCTCTACAGCAGTAGAAGTCCACTGCACTGAGAGAGCGCCCTAAGCCCACGATGACACAGAAGCCTATGGCTCGGACTGACTGTTCTATAGATAGTTCGTCATTCGCAGAATTGCAAGAACACAAGCAAGACTGACTTGTGATGGAATATGAACACGGACACGGAGTAGAGACTTGACAGACGGCGTGGTGTGAATGGGGACCAGACGTGAATGGAAACCAGGGCCCCTTTCATAAAACTTGTAATCAATAACAAGTTACGATAGTTGTTATAAGCTACCGAAATCCTTGCATCTGATTGGCTGAGAGCAAATTTGTCATAGAAATGTGGCAGTTGTTACTGAAAACAAGTTTATGAAACGGGACAAAGGGCTACATATTGTGAACCATAGTGTGAATGAGATTCAAAATGAAACGCGTTCAGTCAGGGTAAGAAAGATAGGGGGCTATACACGATCGGGAACGGGGTCGGTCAATAACTGGGATGCGTATCTGCTCTGTTTTGGGGATACTTTGCGAATTATGAACGAGATCGTCAACCACAGGAAACAACCAAGATGACGACCCGAACGAGGACGTACAACAAGTAAAACTAGGCCTACGGATGAAGGTCAATTTGGACGGGGCGATTCGCCACAAAGAACGATCATGTCCGATAACCCTAATCGATATAATCTATGCTGTCGATGGTGCCGACATACAAAATATGATTGGAACAAATCAGAAGAGAATCAAATCATTAACACAGTATTGCACCATGGACTAACCAATAAGGAAACAAATGAGGAAAAACAAATCACAGAATGTCAAATTACTCTGAACTTCAACCCTCCTTCGTCCATCTTGAAAGATTATTTTTGTCGTCTTGACAGGAAGATAATGTGTTTATTTCTTGCTCAATTAAAGCAGCGAATGTTATCCGCGAAAGAGAGAGGGGGTAGAGAAAAGATTATAGAGAAGAAAAGATGAAAGGATATGAGGACAAATTTAATGAGGGATTGTGGGTAATTACTTGATCGCTCCACCTAAAGCATTAGACCCGTCTGATCCGGGCGAATTAAGGCGAGTAACAATATATTGGCAGAGATTGCTGCGTGAAGAGAGTTATGCCACGACTACCCTCTGACGTCATTAATCTTCGATCAAGGAACAGGAAATCCCCCAAATAACTGTGAACTTTGGGGCACCCAAGTTCACGAGTATGATGCCAGCAGACGCAACAAGGAGACAGGGTAACAGTTTAATTAGTCTCTCGCGAAGGAGGACCGGCTACTCTTCGCGACCTGTTTGACAATAATAACAACATTTTTCAGGTCACACTTTCCGCTATCCTACAACTGGCTGGACAGGTAAATCGTGTTGCTTCCTTTTGCAGGTGATCACAATTTTAAAAGTTTCAGATTTGGAAATTTGCGCGTTTGGGAATCGAAGGCAAGCGCGTTTTAAGCTAGGTTATCAATCAGCAAATTGACGAGGCATTTCACCGCCATGACTTACAGCTTACTTTGGTTAACTTATACTAGGCCAGACCACCGTCGCACAGCCCAGTGGTAATCTTGCACAACGTGCCATGACTTGGTCGCATCGTTTAGGAACAACCGGCACATGTAAGGAATAACGGAATGGAGGCATGTGGTTCCCAATGAGGCGTATCTGCGACGATGAGTCATTTTCACAGTCGTTAACATTTTGTCCTCCTTTACGTTGACAGCAACAGAAAATTCATTAGAGAAGACGATTGTCATATCAATGGGGGTTTCCCTGCCGAATGTTTCCTTCCTTCCTTAGATGATGCTGGTTGGCCCATTTCACCTAACTTCTCCCATAAAACGATTTCCGGGTGATGCTGAACCGACATGCATGGAGCCAGTCTGAGGGTCTGCACCATATTATATAAATCTCGGTGCTTAAACACGCAGCAATACCACCCTCACTTAAGGCGTACTTAGTAATCACCTCGCCTCATCGATGACCACTGCACCTTGAACGGGAGCGGAACAATATTATTTCCTCCAGAGCTGCAATCCGCCTGCGTGAACTCGAGACCCAATCAAAATGACTTCACGTGCAGCGTAATTTAAAGAGAATAAATAAGAACAAAAATGCGGGAAGAGCTATTATTCATGTTTATGGCACAGATGACAATGATGATGTAAACAGTGATGGTAGTAGTAGTAGTAGTAGTAGTAGTAGTAGTAGTAGTAGTAGTAGTAGTAGTAGTAGTAGTAGTAATGATAATAATAATAATAATGATAGTAATAATAATTATAATAATGACAATGATAAATTGTATCCTGATCCTCTCTCTTTCTCTCACCATCCGCTTCCCTCTCCCCCTCCTCCTCCTCTTCTTCCTCCTCCCCTCCTCCTCTTCCTCTTCCTCCTCCTCCTCCTCCTCCCCTCCTCCTCTTCTTCTCCTTTTCCTCCCCTTCTCTTCTTCCTCCTCCTCAAACTTCTCCTACTGCCCTTCTTCTTCTTCTCCCCTCCTCCCATTTTTCTTCCTTCTCCTCCCTCTCCTCCTCCTCCTCCTCCCCTCCTCCTCCTCCTCCTCCTCTTCTTCTCCTTCTTCCCCTTCTCTTCTTCTTCCTCCTCACCCTTCTCCTTTACTGCCCTTCTTCTTCTCCTTCTCCCCTCCTCCCATTCTTCTTCCTCCTCCTCCATCCCTCTTCCTCTTCTTCTTCTTCTTCCTCATTCTCCTCCTCCTCCTCCTCCCCTCCTCCATTTTTCCTCCTCTTCTTCTTCCCCCTACTCCTCCTCATCCTCCCCTCCTCCTCCTCCTCCCACTCCTTCTCCTCCTCCCCTCCTCTTCCTCCTCCTCCTCTTTCTCCTCCTCCTCCTCCTCCTCCTCCTCCTCCTCCTCTTCCTCCTCCTCACAGAATACCAGTACACGGTCGGTAGTGATTATTCTCTGCACCTGCGGCATGAAAGGGGAAGATGCGATGAGTTACTGTTGCGAAGTCCTCTTTCTGACGCGAGTCTGCATTACGGAAAAAGCGAAAACATTTTCTGCCAGTCTACCTTAAGTCGATGGCTGGTTTTCTTGACAGGAGAACCTCATGGTCGTCCATGTTCTGGGAGAGTGAAGACCTTAAAACCTCGTTAATTCTCATTCTCGACGCTATTTATGAGAAAAGAGAGAAATAAATCACATACCATAAAAGCGTATACCTCGTCTGGATTGACATTACCCTCCACTTCAACAACACATATCCAATGCTGACGAACCCAGTGGCACAAAGCGGGTGAATTTGTCGCTGATAGATAAAGAGGCGTGAGCAAACAAGCACAGCGTTCTCCTCGGAAGCGCGATCTTAATACACTACAAAGGACATAAATAAAGTGGACTCGATTCAAAGAATGGAACGACTTTACAGAATCAAGAGAGCAGCAGCTTCTTAAAGTTCCCGTTAGCGCTTAGATCGACTATAGTGACCTCAGGATAAACGGATTATAAAAGTAAATTAAAATACATTATAATCCCTTCTTTCCGAGTCTAATACGAACGAGATTACATATTTGCGATATGAAACGTAAAGCAATAATACTTTGATAAGCTTCTGTTATATCATTCGTGTTGATGATTGCGTACATTAAATCCCTTGAATTAATGTCGATAATAATCATTGCTTCTCAAGAAAATGTCAAAGTCGTGCCCTCATTGACTGATCAAAGCTGCCTGCGGTAAGATTAGAGGATTGTGGAAAAAAACGGGAATATCTATGGCAGATTGCATTGAATTGAATTACTGAAAGTGCACTGGTCTTGCACTCGAGACACAGTGAACATTTCCAGCTGTTTATTTTCATATTTCACTTCACATATTCTGTACACGTACTTAACAAAAAAGAAACAAAAATACACACAAGCAATTAGCACAATACAAAATATGATATAAATTTGGTCATGACAAGAAAGTGTGTCAGCGTACGTACATAAAAGATAATTCTCTGTAACATGTGAAATACGAAAGAACCGCAAAAGCAAAGCTTGTGACCGACTAAACACTTAGCTGACTAAAGACTTAACTGAGGGGGTACTTGTTCGGACAGAAGAAGAGTTTATTTTAGTGATATGACTCCCTCAATTAATGACTCCCTCTTCGCTCAAAGTCTGACCATAGAGCTAGGCCTGATAGAGGCTTGGCTCTGAATCAATGGACGTGACCAGGTAGCCTGGCTTCAAGGCTCCGAGCTATTTCCCTCCAGCCACACCATGTCTAGCTTAGGACTTGAGATTCATTGCAAGAAACCTGCTTGCCCAACAAGGCTGGAAGCTCGAGTCAGAATGCCACGGTTTAAAAGTGACCGAATAATTTAGCATGCAAGGAAGCCAACGTGGTCTACATAAATTTTTATTCTTTTTTTAATAAAAGATATTATATGATAACAATTCATGCTAGAATAGTGACTTCTTGTAGCAGCAGTCAATCTGCGTAATGAAAGGAAAAAGTTCCAAACCAGTTAAAAGTTAGGCGGATAGGAAAAAGAAACATTTTACAAGCACAACAGTACAAATCTGATCAAACTCCGATAATAGTTACAAAAGTTATGAAATTGCGAAATTTCTCCCAGTTTAAAAAAAAAACCAGTTCTTGAATAGTTTATGAATGTGCAAAAAGTAATAATGTCATAAACTGTTCAAGATGTATTGCTAAATTTAGTAAATCTTTTGAATTTCCAAACTCCCTTATACTTTTACTCCGAATTTCATCAAATCCTCAGAATTGTGTCGTAAAATTTTACCCATTCGTTTCACTGGTTTAATTCTCCTTTAAGTAGGCCAAGCATAGTCATATACATCCCCCCTCTCTCTCTCTTCTCCTAATATATTTCTGTTTCGTATTCTTTTCCTATTACTTCTTCTCTTTCTATGGACTTTAATACTTTCTTCTTCCCATTCACCTGTGTTTTCTTCTTTTACTCTCCTCCAAGATTTCGCCCCATGTTATTCTTCTTTATTCCTTTGTCACTTCAAGATGTTCCTTATCATAACTACGCCTTGTCAAACTCTGACGTCCCTCAGACAGGGGCTCTTCGTGGGGAGAGACTTTTCAGGGCTAGATGATGTTATATGCGATCTGATTCAAGTCTGGTTGCCATGACAACGCGTGGCCTCCGACATCACAGTCGATGATAGAATGTCGGAAGTAGTCTCGTTACAGGGCCCCATGATGTCATGATGCGACATCTACCCGTTTTCTTCTTGGCGGAAACCAATCCGAACTCCTTGATCCAAAACTGTCCGGCATACAAGCATCGCCTCTTTACTCGTATCGCTTTCGATAATGGAAAATGAATACGAAAGTACCCGAGGTCGCTGTACTTTCTTGTTTTGTTTTTGTTTTGTTTTTGGTTTTTTTTTTTTTTTTTTTTGGGGGGGGGGAACTCTCATCGATGTCGACGCAAAATGTCAACGGTAAAAGTGGCGAGTACACTTCAGTTCATCCGAGTGCGTATCGGTAAAAGAAAATGCATGCGTGCCGCGTATGTTACCAACTTCATTACGTTAATTTCTCAATAAGCGTAAACGCTCAAGTGAAGGTAACGAAGAGAATAAACAAGTGGAATGTACAATGTTTAATTCATAGCCGAGGGGTGATGCATTCAGCTTTCATGAGCGCGTTGTTCCAGGGTACCGCTTCCGGATGAAAAGACCGGTAGAAATTTTGACTATATATGCAGCTACTGCAGGAGTGGCCAAATATAAGTTGCTGAATAATTACCGCCGCTCTCACCTCTCGCGGACAAATCAGGCCCACATCTAAACGACCTTGTGATCAGCAGAGTAACAAATTAATCGCCAAATCGATCGATCCGCGGATTGCTTACTAGATTGGTAGCCGTCTGCTTGAATTTACTATTATGGACTCGACTGACACCACAGATGCAGAACAGCAAAGTGAAACACAACTTCGGTACAATTACAGTGAGCAACTACAGTACATATTATAAGAGTAAAAAAAGAAGACAAGATTATTTATCTTATTTATCTTTCCAAAATCTACATACATATATATTTGCCTTTTATTCAATATGAATTTTAAACTGGGCTATCTGACAGCAGTAATACACATTACGAAATTTGTTTGCCATTAACATAACTTGATTTCCGCTTGGAGTTTAATCTCGATCTCGCGCACAATATTATACTTCAATGTTAGCTCAAAACAGCGTTTAAGTTTCACTAACGGTCTTCATCGTATGACGTCATATCCTACCCCGCAGGACGCACACATTTTTAATCTTACGACGACTAGCGTGAGGAATATATGCGTGACTTGAAGTTATTACAGTCAGAGTGCATCTCTATATACAGGTAAGGAAAACAAAGAACGTAACCTTAAGAGAAAAGCAAGATTACTTTGTAAGCACTCAACATCACAATTACACATCCACGAAAACTTCGACTTCTGTCTATCAGTAGGCCTACAGACTGAGTCGGAATTCGTCCATTATACCGGAAGTTAATCAATTTCACATCCAGACAAATCACTCCGACAACTTCTTCTGCCTTTTCGATTTTCCATCAAGGTCTGCACTGTGACGAGCATAACATGTATTCCCAATCAAATGTTTCAATTATGTCCCATTACAATACATCGCCAACGTCTGGCAATCCTAGCCCTGCAATTAATCATGCCACCTGTGTCGAGGAAGGCACGCGATAGAAAGTGACTGAGGCTGCCCGGTGTAACAAGGTGGTCGAGCGCCGCTCGCACTGCAGTTATATAGCTGTGATCATCAAGAGTCTGAACAAGGGGAAAAGGAGAGGTTTGTGTTTTTTTAATAAGACAGCATCTGTTCGTCTCTCATAATATCTTCTCTATTGAATCACGCGTGCTTTCATTTTGAAGTTATACTCCACTCAATCTTCAACTTAAAACATTAAAATGAAGCAAACTTAACATTTTGAACACATGAACGTTTTGACATATTTACCTCTCACATTCTTTCTTATAAAAACTAATATAGGTAGCAATAAAAGAGTCTCACATCTACCTAAGCACAAATTTTCACTAGCACAGACTTCTCTTTTTGATCTTAAAATAGAACGAAAATCCGAAGCAATGCTGTCATATCAATTTCGCATGAAACGATTCCACCTATAACGCTTTTGTTCAAAGAAATTATAGCTGCTAAGTTTAATCACCCTTTTTCAAATAATCATCTCTATGTACAAACTAACTTTACATGGATGGACACAAGCAAACATTTCAGAACTTTGCAGGTCTTTGTTGAATTTTAATGAAACTTTAACAAGTAACTTTGTTCGACTTTGTCTGTGTCTCACAAAGTCACTTTGAACAAAGGTGGGATTTCCTCTGAAAATAGACAGGTAATCAGCGACTCGAAAAAAATAATGGACAAATGTCAATGACAAATGTCTTCGGGGGGGGGGAGATTAGTTTATTTTTGCGCCTTTTTTTGGGGGAGGGGGGGGGGGAGATTTTCCTCTCGGGCGTGAAGACACCGAGCCGTGCATTTCCATAATTACAGGTAACATTGTACATCCCCTTCGCTCGTGGCCATTACGGGATTATACCTCGCGACCTTCATATAACGCAGCAAGAGTTGCAATAATGTTGATTGCCAAGGTAATTACACATAAAAGGGAACGGTGTTCTATGTGCCAAGTGCAGAGGTCCAAAGCAAGGTAGGTGTGAATGCATAGTCACGTTGATGAACGGTGTGATTATGAACGGTGTGATATAATAGATGTTATCTTTTTTAACATCAGTTCAGAAATAAGAGACAATATTGTATTGAGACACAGAAAGTTGAATACACTTTGCGGCTCACCATCCCAAATGACACTGATGTGGTTTCGTGCGATGAGTTCAACCACCTGAAGGTGTGTGTGTGTGTGTGTGTGTGAGAGAGAGAGAGAGTGTGTGTGTGTGTGCTATAGAGGTACTCAGTTTATCGGTGAAAGTATCATTTTGGAAGTTTGTTCACTCCCTCTAAAAAAAGAAGAAAAAAAGATAAACATTAATTTAGATAAATATTGCTTGAAGTGATAAACGGAAAGCACTTCCTTGCATAAGCAAAGTAAGAGGGAAGAAAGGTTAAACACCCACATGAAACAGTACAACTTCTTTTAAAAAAGAAAAAATGATATATATATATATAATATGTATATATATATATATATATATATATATATATATATATATTATATATCATGATATCATATATTATATATTATATATTATGTTATATATTTGCATCGGATACTCAGTAGCCTACATACCTTCAAAGATGATAATGCACGCCAGAACAACCCTTTAAAAGTCAATTTCACTTTGACCTTGCTGGGGCCAGCGAATCGTGAAATTGAAAGCTGAGTTCACATTCAAAAATAAATTCAGATATTTCAGTATGGCAGGCCAACTTCATGTAGGACCTGCATCCAATGCCCAAGGTGCCGTTAAAACGTCCACACCTGTTCATCATAATTACAAACGATCGCGTTTTCATTTTACACTTTCCAATACTGATATTTGACACAAATCAGGACACACAGACACAATGACACACACTATCACTTTGTTTCGTCCCCTACACACTTTTCTTTTCTTTTTTAATATATAATTCAACTTTGTGTAGGAATGACAATTGCAAAATGACCACATAAGCCTTCCTCAAAGTACACCATTTAAGATTGTATAGAATCACTCCTGATCTGGTTGGGGGGGGGGGGGGTGAAGAAAATATACTACGTTCCAATCTACCGAAGAAGGTTGGAGCTAGATTAAGATCATGTCGCGCACGTCACCGGTGGCCACACCCTATTCAAGTCTATACCGCATCACATCGCTTGGAATCCCTCAGGGGGCAATTATCATTGACAGAAGGCATCGCATTCAGCTTCCTGTGAGGCCTTGAAATATCGGAATGTACAGCGCAGCAATATAGCGCAGCAATATATACATGTAGCGTAGCAAAAAAAAAAAAAAATGTACGTTCGGAGATGATTACAGCTAGACTTCCCATCCAGTCGCGTGACAAATGATGATCGTCAAACAGACTTGAACAGAGACTATGATGTGGCAAATAGCCAAGGGTAATAGCTGCTCAGATGACATGGCGGCGCCGAAAAAGAAAGAAAGAAAGAAAGAAAGAAAGGGGTCATGATTCCTATTTCACTTCACTGCAGACTTTTCCACACTGGCATGTGGCTGTACTCGAATTCACTTAATGTCACCTTGAGACAATTGCTTAATTGGTAGCGATCTCTCCTCCACGCTACAGAGCAAATTGACATTTCCCCCTTTCCTGTGTTATCAAACAAGACCACTCCGCACCAGCTAAACGTTCCCGTCCCTTTTCCTTTTTCCTGCCAAGCTTAACCGCTTGAGCAGCATGGTCTATGGTTTGAGCGAAGGTCTCATGACTGTACACCAACTATTCGTGTCTCCATGGAACTATATATTATGTAATTCCATGGTTTCTCCGAGCTGTCTAGTATCAACGAGATTCTTTGTGCACTGTCTTCGCTTGGGTCTCAGCGAGTGATCGCGATCGACAACGAGAGTTTGCTCATGGCACTCTCCTTCACATCCTAATAATTTCTTCAAGACTTCAACGTATGATGAACTTTTAAACACGACACCGCCAGAAGTAACCGATATCACCTGATGTGCGATTGTAACCTTCTCGCAATACCACGGAAACAATGCAATATCCAGCAGTTCGGAGATAAATTAAATCTGACTGAGAATACACAATTTTTCATCAATTTTCTCTATGTATAACCAGTGTCATGGATGCAATTCACTTGCTGCCATTGCACAATTACATGTGATGAATCATTGTGCATTCCCACCTGCTTATACAAAAGTAGAAAAACGTAGCAACCAGCATTTGACTACAGGTTCAGAATACACAAAGTTATAAGTTTATAACAAAATCACATTACGGAAGCCATCAGCAACATAATGCAAGTTTGATAGGCGATATCCCAATTCAGGCAATTTGTCGTATGGTTAAAAAAACACACACGCAGCAAACCACAATCAATAACGCGGATCATACTTTCATTGCATGGTCATAAACGTTTGGGACTGAAGACAACGCTCTGGCTTAAAATTGACTGCAAACCTTTATCTTCCCCCTTTTTTTCAAGTGCAATTATGTCTAAACCAATAATAGTGAGTGGCATTACAAATAGTTGTCCTGTCCTATACGGGTTTCACAGTAACATTCATAATAAGAATTCTACTTTGAAAAGACTGAAAAAAATGGCCAAGTAAGAAACGTTTTCTCATCGAACACACGTTCGAAAGATTTAAAAGGTGCCAAAAAATCAGAACCATTTTATAGATTAAAGTCCTGCTGAACAGTACTCGATCTGTACATATTTGTTTTTATCAAATCATCCAATTCAGAGCAGAAGGATATTAATGTTACTGCAAGAGATGAAAGAACAGTTAATACCATGACAATAACCAGCACGAGCATGATTGTTTCTGCGAACAAATTGAAGGATTTTGATAAGTAATGAGGTTGTGGCTGCTTTCAGGCATGAATTTCATTTTGCAAATAGCATGGACGGGCGGGACAATTTATCGTTATAACATTATCTTCTGTATGAAGTAAATCGCTGTGATCATGATTCGCATGACGGCCCTAGCGTGGCGGTGGGGGGGGGGGGGGAGGGCATGTGGGGGGGGGGAGAGATTCTGTAGGTTGGAGTACAATCATAATGTATGTAGCGAAGGCTGAATTATTTACAGGAAACTCATTGATGAGCTGTAGAAAGTGTAACAAGATTCTTTGTGCAATCACAAATCACTATATTATATCTTTACTATTGATGAAATCCATTATTCCAAATGATCATTAGTAGGAAACGACCCGACTATTCAGCAAAATAAAACGAATGGGAATGAGTCGGGGAACAAGTTTTTCAAGGGATAGTTACAAAACTTCAAGTTGAAGGAAGCAGGATTCTTGCTTTTCTGCTGTTTGATACACTTTTATCGCTATAGGAGCGAGGGAAAAACAAAAACACTTGGCGGAAAGAGAAGGCCTGGAAAGTGAATTGAAAAGTTGTTGTCGTTCAACACAGCGCTGGGCAATACGTGTGCGCGGCGGGTTATTGTTTTTCTTCTTCAACCAGTTCATCGCACTAAACGAGTATGATATTACACACTGGAGGAATGCTAAATCGTTCGATTGAAAAGCCTTATCTGTGTCGTCCAGAACAGACGATCGCATGTCATACCGTTTGAAAGAAAAGGAAAGAGAGAGAGAGAGAGAGAGAGAGAGAGAGAGAGAGAGAGAGAGCCGGGGGGGGGGGAGAGATTTGCTCCGTTTCTGAAAAGCCTAAATCGGAGGGCGAAGGGTGAGGGGATGCTGGGAGTAGAGACTCGATGTTCACGGCGATAACTTCTGACGAGAATAGTGTGAAAAACAACAAATCGGAGGTGTTGTGGAAGCTTTGAAAAAGGGAGCAATATTATATACATGTACATACACGAAGTGGTTGAGCGTGGTGTGATTTACAATGGAGAAGGAAGTGAAATGTACAGTAAAACCCTAACTTTCAGGGAGATCATTTATTTTTCGTGTGGGGCCTACATAAAAAGAAAGTATAATATTGCTGCTTGTGTGCCAGTTACCCAGAAAATTACAAGCAAGTGTCCTACGTGGCATACTAATGAACATTTGCTGTATTATCAATGAGAGTTAATCGTATACATATTAGATAAGTACAATTCGAAACTCATCCATTTTGATATTGCACCACGCAACCATTATTTCACTTCAAACATGGAAGATTTATCGCTCTGTTTGTGAATATGGCAACTATCTCCGCAAACAGAAAACCCCAGCACTTTGTGCTATAATTCATAATAATCCACGTCTTTGAGAACGTAATGAATGTTTTGCAGAATAAACCATTAGCGATTACTCCAATTTATAGCCACTTTCTCTTGAAATGAGCATTGGCAGCAAAAACGTTTACGCAGACGGCTGACAAAGACCAAAACGTCCACAAGCGAAAAATATCTGCAACATCTATCTATTTTCTCTTTTCCATGCAGCCCTCGGGGACGTGTTCCTTATTGTGCTTACACAGGTGCTGCTCTGAATTTCGGATGAAGTTTTGTTCTTTAACTAGGACAACGAACATGAACCCGGAAATGATATTGAGCGGACATATTATATCATCATGCCAGGACATTATCGAAATCCCCCCCCCCCCCCTCGTGCGATCTTCCTCTCTTTCAGTGCAAAAGTTATGAATTGTTAAAGTTTTTCTAGCATAATGAAAGAGCACTTGACTTGACTCAGAAAGCAGGGAATAATTGCTACCCTTAACATATGTCAGCATCAAGTTGATGGAATGTGTAATTTTCATGAAAAATGCATTTTTTGTGGAATTCCTTTTATGTTTTCTTTATATTGTTGTCCACACATACGTCATAACCTCTAGTAGTCTCCTCATCCAGCGGTTCCAACACCACAATTTTTAAAAATTCATAATTTTTGCATCGATTGTCCGATTTTCCTCAAACTTTTTCACTGATATGTTCTACTAATGTTGCTGCTTTCACTCAATCCACATTTCTCTTTGGGTTTGGGTTTCCTTTAACACATCGGGTGCCCAATAACTTGCTGGACCTTCTTTTATAACAAATGATGATTGCTTTCACTAGCGTGATAAGGAAAGAAAGGGTTTTGCTTTTGTTTTGTCGCGTTTGTTTGTTTGTTTTAGTGTTTGTATGGTTGTTTGTTTGTTGTTGTTGTTGTTGTTTTGTTGTTGTTTTGGAGGGGGTGGTTAATGTCGTCGACGAGCAGTGCCTACAAACATGAATGCAAGCTCCTACAGTGGCGGCACATGCCCCATAACGTTAAAGGGATGGCAGGCCCTGAAGATGAAAATTGGGCTTTTAACTTTTTGCAAGATACCAAGAAAACACTCATGAAATAGTACAGAGCATACCATTTTAAGAAGAATTCAAAGTTTATTTGATGAAAATCAGGTTTGGAATGACTGAAACATCCAAAAACAAAGTAAAACAGAGCAATTGTAATAAAGTGTGAGTCCCATACTTATTAGAATCGCTCCGTTTTGGATATCTCAGCCATTTCAAAACCAATTTTCATCAAATAAACGTTGAATTCCTCATGGGATTACATGCTCTTTCATATTTCATATGAGGTTTCTCATTATCTCACCAAAAAAAGAAAAAAGAAAAAAATGTTAGAAACCTGAAATTAGGTCTCAACCAAAACTATACGATCCCTTTAAACGTTGCTATCCGCTACGCATGCAGACGCTGCTTGAACAGACGACTGTGTATTAACCCGTTCCCTCCTATATATTACCTCAATAGACTCTGCACTGGGCATGATGGGTTTCCATCATGGATGAGTTAATGCGCAGTTTTCTGAGCGAGCGGAGATTTAACCATCCCCTCTCCGCGTCAGTATTACCAGTTGTGCTCATTATTCATAGTTAAGGGTCCTTCATTCGGCCCACTTTTGAGACTTCCTTCGCCCTCGTTCTCGACAAACACAAAATTGTCAAAAAATGATAAAAACTCCTCTGCACGATGGGACATGCCTTCGCAGTAAATGCCGAAAAATGCATATGTCATGTATGTGTAATCCGAGAAGACACATCTTGAATGACCGTGAAGTGAAATTACGCGATGTATATGGCTAAATGTGAACACACCCATGAAAGCAAAAATAAATAGGCCCTACACACAATTATA
Source organism: Diadema setosum (assembly GCF_964275005.1). Taxonomy (NCBI): domain Eukaryota; kingdom Metazoa; phylum Echinodermata; class Echinoidea; order Diadematoida; family Diadematidae; genus Diadema; species Diadema setosum. Next base: position 34,046,590 of record NC_092700.1, on the reverse strand, counting down.
TTAGTACCCTTTGACGTAATGCATTTGTGAATATCCGAATTTACATATGAGAACTCTCTTACCGTTTGGACCTTTTCTTCTTTGCTTTATTTTTAGATTTGTTTGTTTGTTTGTCTGTTTGTTTGTTTTTATAGCGAAATTTCCATCTCTGCACATTTCACTTCTCTAGTCATATACATGTTCTCTATTTACAACTATTGCTGAATACTGCAGGAATATGTACCAATTGCAACAACGATAAACAACAACAACTACTACTACTACTACTACGCTGTACTACTGCTTCAATAATGCTACCCCTATTATTGTCTAGCCCTCTATCGTGACTACTACTACTACTACTACTACTACTACTACTACTACTATACTATATTACAATTACTACATCTACCTCTTCTCCTTCTTCTCCTTCTCCTTCTTCTTCTTCTTCTTCTTCTTCTTCTTCTTCTTCTTCTTCTTCTACTACTACTACTACTACTACTACTGCTGCTGCTGCTTCTACCATTACAACCACTAGGCCTGTACTTTCCACTACTACTGCTACTACAACTTTTACTACAGTGTTGTATACTACTATTATGATTGCATGTGTATTGCCAATACAACATCTGTACTACCAGTCACTTCTGTCTTATAATCTTCAACATTTTGTTTCTACTTTTGTTCATTCAGTTTTCGAGATTTTCTCTAAAATCTTTTGATGCAAGTGCTTCAGATTTTCATTTAATTCTCTTGATATCAGTGCTCAAAGTAATGTCATTTGTTGGCCATGTCGAAATTACCGAGTCTTTTGTACACTGCTTTACTATAGCTGCTTTCGGTTTGTCCCACTTATAATAGACCTGCCGTATAACCTCCACATAGACGCGGCCAAACGTAGATGCAGCGGAAAGATAATAATTAACGATTGCAGAACGCTATCGTCTGGTGAAGGCATCTCAACAATTTAATCCGTAACAGATTTGAAGAGGCTTTCTGTGTAGCATCAGAAGTTTCCCCTAATTAGGGTAATATAGAGAGCGTGTGTACGGTTAGAATATTGTTTAGTCTTGGCTGCGTGTGCGTGTGTCTGTGTTTGTGTTTTATTTCACGTCCAGAATCAACAACAGACATGCACTTGCTTCAAATCGATTTCCATCACAAATGAAAACCTGCTATGTATGATAATGATAGCAGTTTTCCCTTGCCAAAATGACTTTTGCCTGCTAGCAAGATCAAAACCCTGCATAAATGAATCATGTTATCTTCACTTTTCTTCTTCTTCTTATCATTATTATTATTATCATCACTATCATCGTTATTATTATTATTATTATTATTATTATTATTATTATTATTATTATTATTATTATCATTATTATCATTATTATTATTATTATTATTATTATTATTATTATTATTATCATTATTATCAATATTATCATTATTATCATTATTATTATTATTATTATTATTATTATTATTATTATTATTATTATTATTATCATTATCATCAGCATCATCACTATCATGATTGTTGTTATCATTATCACGTGTTGCGAAAATTTACGAAGAAAGGGAGTGCTGAAATAACGAAACTGCCTGATAAATCAAACTCTTTTGTGAAGTCGAAATAAAGCAAATCCCTTGTATCTTATTGTTTTGTGATTGAAGAATTTACAAAATACCTAATATAATGGAGCTACTAGTAGCTCTTTGATCCCATGCAGGGACCTCATGGCATGCCGGATCTGCGCGGTATGTGGCCAGTTACCAATACAGAACAAGAGCTAACATTATAATAACTGACTCCTAGCAGACAGTAATAATCTTCCCGTCGAGGACAATAATACATCTAATGATAGATCATTGAGTCTGAACACGATGGAATCGTGAAGTCCAATGATACTATACCCGCATATCTCACACGACCATGAATACACTCCATATAGTGAAGAGGTCAAAATTCGTTGAAGTCAACTTCTCCCGTTACGAAGATCGTGGAAAATCTATATAACTTGTTAAATGATAAACAATGTGTATTCTTATACTATAAATCGTATGTGATAAAAACCTAAAGTGGCATCAAAACGCTCGAACCTGCGCTTTCCCGGCGGGATGGATCGTTTTAATGTCATATTAGGGTACTAAAATAATCTTTGTGGAAAATTTTATGTAATTGGTGATACACCTGTACAAAATAATATACCTAATAATTATGATAATGTTGGTTATTCGTAACATGAATTTGTAAATCTTCATGGGCCTATAACGGAGTGGCAAGAATGATAATGATTTCCAAATTGTTGCTCACATCATAAATTAGTGATAAGTCATAAGGGGGGGGGGGTATAATTATAATAGGAGAAAAAATAGGGGGAATGGATCATTTTATCAAAATTATAATAATTCGTTTATTATGAAAACATCAGTGGTTAAGTTTCTCCATCCAAATTTCAGTCTTTCACTCACTAAAACATTCATCTTTCTCCAAATTGGACTGATTTGTGCGGCATTAAGGACATTCTGTCCAGTGTATTTCATAATAGTATCCTTCCCATTATACCATCAGTGCAGTAAAAACATAAATAAGTGTTGATACTCTAGAGAGTGAAATACGCCGCATTAAAATGATTACCTCTGCATTTCGGGAAGTATAAATATCATTATCGCTGATGACAGTGGCTATAATTATCCCTGCTCGATTAGAGCTTGCAGTGATCGAGGGAGCACTAATTACATAGATGGCTCTTAGATGGGACAGCGATGATTACCTCCGAAATCACTTCAGCTCATGACACAGAGTGGATGCTTACAGACCTTAACCCTTTCACACTTTCACAATCACAGTCAAGTTTGCTGCGTGCGAAAGCAATGGAAATTCTTGACAACGGTATAAGGTAAAGGTTAATGGTTGGGATGTTTGGGCTTTACCTCGAGCCCACATATTTTCTTCTCTTTTCCCTGGAACTCGATCGATATTCATATGACCATGACCATGCTGACTATGTGGAAGGATGAACCTGATATGGCTATAACAATCGAGAATTCACAACAGGTTAAAGTTTACGAAGATGGACCGTCCGAGACGGCAATTGAGAGATTTCTGTGCATGGCAAAGTGGTTACATAAACCAAATGCAATGCATATTGAAAAAAATATATATACACACACACACACACATATATATATATATATATATATATATATATATATATATATATATATATATATATATATATATATATATAATTCTGAAGGACATGCTGGAAAACTTCTATTGATCCTTCATTTCCCATCTGTCGTATATACCCTTTTTTTTCTCCCAAGAGATACAGGCCCTATTCACTGTATCTAGCCAGTGAATGTGCTCTTTTCGTTCGTCTTTCTTAAAGGGGAATAGGTCCCTTTATAGCAGCTGATTGAGTGAATGCACACTAATATCAGTGGAACACGTCAGTGAAATTTGAGGAAAATCGGACAATCCCTTTAAAGTTTTGGTACAACCATCGCTGGATAAGAGGACTGCAACAGACTCGTGATGTCACAAATGGACAACAATGTAAAGTAACAAGAGACCCGCGGGTCTAGCTCTCACCTGAGTATCGCAAGTTCACCTTTCACACAATTACTAATCCAAATTATTCACAGCTCTACTACAATTTGACCAGGCATTCTCAAGTAGAAGATGAAAATGTACAATAAGGGTCCAATTTTTTAAGATTCCTTAATTTGGGGGGATTGGGGCCCCCCTGGGGCCCTCTGGGAGGGGCATGGTGCCCATTTTTATAAATTGAGATCCTGACCCCCTAGGGATGCTACCTGCCAAGTTTGACGAAAATCCATCATGAGGTTTTCAGGTTTGGGCCCCCTGGGGGCCCAATTTAGACCCCTCCCCACCCCCGTCCCCTGGGTCCCAAGGGGGGCACCCCTGATTCTGCCATGAACAAACTTGAAACTACAGTCATCAATGTACTAACTCATAGTTTTAACTTAGCTCTATCACTTCTGGTTCTAGAGAAGAATATTTTTACAGATTCCTTAATTTTGGGGGTTTTGGCCCCCTGGGGGCCTCCTGGGTGGGCCATGGTGCCCATTTTAACAAATTGAGTTCATAACCCCCTAGGGATGCTACCTGCCAAGTTTGATGAAAATCGGTCTCGGGATTTTCAAGAAGAAGATGAAAATTTAAAAAGTTTACGCACGACGGACGACGGACGACGCACGACGGACGACGCACGACGCACGACGGACGCCGGACGGAGGGCGATCGCAATAGCTCACTTGAGCCTTTGGCTTAGGTGAGCTAAAAATAAAGAAAAACTCACCATGTAGGTTGTGTGTATTCTTCTTGCATAATGGCAAGAGCAGTTGGATTTAATACCTCTTTTACAAGAACAGGGAATAATATCACCCTCAACATACGTCAGCAACAAGTAGAAGAAAAGAGTACTTTCATAAAATATGATAATTTGTGGAATTTAGCGATATCCTGCAACGGAGCAATATTCTGGTTCTGCGGCAAACTTGGAAAGTTGTCATCAGTTGTCTGAGAATGGACGGAAGGGACTTAACCATCTTCAAATAGTCAAATGAACAGCTGCCAAATAATTATGACAATCGCAAACTCTTTCCCGCCATGCTGTTTGCGGAAGAGGCGGCATCGTCTCGCTCACTGTCCAGCCAGCGGGAAGGCAAGCACTGATTGCTGCTCGTCAGACGACAGGCTTTAAAGCGAAATATTACCCCAAGATCAATTTGGCTTTGATAGATACAGAAACTATGATTTAGCATAATCATTGCATGCTAAATTATTGTCTGGCTATCCCTAATTGAATAGAATTAGATTTAAAATAATTTCCCAGTCGTTTTGTCACGAGGAAAGGGCTGCTATCTCACCAAACATCATTACGTTTGCTAATTATGATGGCCCCTGCAACGTGGAACATGTCAGGGAAGAGAAAACTGCATCAATAATGTTGATGCAGTTTAAAGATGATTTACTGGATTTGTTTTCAAACTTGATTTTCCTTGATTGAAAAACAAAATATTTTAACGAAATCTGTTGTTGTACTTTCGTTTGTACATCGTGTCCTTAAAAAGTTACAAAAATAAATTGAAATTGAAATTGAATTGAAATTGACATTTTGTATCTTTATGTTATTGTGTCATAGTTGCAGTTGACGTTATCTGATCAACCGTAAGAGAATATGAAAGAAAGGAGTAGCAAGACCTTCATTTACGAACGGAATATTAGCACTAATAAAAGTTTCATTAAAAGCAGCATATATGTGAAATGTAAACTGTAGCAATCCCATATTTCAAATGCAAATTACGGAACAATGTCATCCACTAACGATTACCCCATCGACCAATGCACGAATTACCCTTTGATATAAACTACATCTTGTACATAATGACATGAAAACAATTATTTTGACCTCCTTCTAACATCTTGAAGGGTTGCCATAACTACGCAGTGGTGAATTTTAAGGGAAGTTGTGCTCTGCTGAGTTATCGATCACTGATATGATTTCATAACGCCCATTTCTTTTCGTCAAAGCATGTGCACATCTCAAAGTTGAGAGATCCTGTAGGTCCTTTTTTATCTATTTTATGGTGAATTTTAATGATTGTTATGATGCTATGCCGCCTAATTGCTTCACAAAATACACACGAAACAAAAACTACACAAATTTATATTGAAAAATCTGTTCTTCCATGAAACTTCTATTTGCTCTGTTTAATCGTTTTTACTCAAATTAAGTCAGGAGCATTCACTGTAAGTTCTCCCGCCGTCACAACCGTATGAACACAGTAGCGCGCTACTGGGTGTGAAAGCATCTTAGTCTTGCACAAAGACGTTCTCACATTTAGAATCAATCAGCCCAAAGCACGAAGCGGATGTAGATCTGACTACATGGCCACTCCTTACCATGGTAAATATGATACCAATGAAATTTGAAGGAACTGGAACTTCATGGGTTAGTTGTGAGCAGGTAGTCACTTTGTTGTTTCAGTTTGTGCTGTTCTTCCAAGATGAATTCCCAAAAGTTGTTCATATTGCCTCATAAGCAGTATGGTTGAATCACACTGCAAGATACTCTTTCCTTGATTTATGTATAGTTACGCCCATGCCAGCATTTTGTAACAAGAAGGGTGCATAGCATTTTACTTTCATTTTGAAACGCATAGACACGGCTGTGGTCTGGAAAATAAACTATGAAAAAAACAATTATTACTCATGTCGGATTAATCCAATTGATTGGTCGAGCTTTCTTCAGGGCGAGGTTTACGTATAATAGCAATGGCGGAGTATCTATTCCAAGGTATCATTGAACGTTAACCAGACCCCAAGGAAAAATTTGACGAAAATTGTCGACCTCGTATTAAAGAAGAAGGGACTTAGCTTGAAGACATACACTAAGAAGAAGAAGAAGAAGAAGAAGAAGAAGAAAATTGTTCGGGAGCGAGCGTGCCCTCGTCGATATTGATTATGATAATGAAAGCTTTCTGCGGATAAACCATATCGCACTATATAGCTCGGCCACGAGTTACGGGTGCTCCACACTGCCCCGACGGCTATAGCAAACATCCCGAGTGACCTTGGCTTACACTGAATGTACCTGTACATTGACTGAAGAGTGAATTCATCTTTGATAGGTCAACATTTTCATAGTAGCTTCTCCTAAAAGGAGAAAACGATTTTCAAGCTACAAGTATTATTTAAAAATGCAAGGGTGTGATGAGGATGATGATGTATTCATGATGAAGTTGATGATGATTATAATAATAGTGATTCCAATCATCAACATCGTAATCATCAAAATGATAATTAATTGGCTTACTCTCTTGAGGGAGAAAAATGGTTTTTCATTCTATAGAAGCTAGGATTGTAGCAAACCATAGTATCCATAAAGGCCATTATCGTAGCCAAACGCACTGTTTATCGATAACCTCCACCCACCGTGACAAAGTATGCGAGTTTACTATTCACATGAATATATTAAGACTTTGTTTGCAAAAACCGATATGTCCATATTTGCCAAATGGAGATATTTGCTATTAAAGGTCAAGAAAAATAAAGAGAATAATAAGAAAATTTTTGCTTCTTTTGACCATAACTTGAAAAATATATACCTTTTTATGTAGTGACCAATATATCATTTAAAAGGTATTATTTTGTACTTTATGACAGAGATCATACTTCAAAATCTTCAAAAATGGACTTATCGGTTTTTGCAAACAAACTCTTCATATATATCTCGTATGAGTACAGTTGTTTATATTTCATGTGAAAATGTTTTATTTATCATACTGATTTCTTTCATAACAGTGAAGAAATAAAACAAATTGAAACAAAGTTTCGATGATAAATCATTATTTCAAGTTTACTCTTGATGTTTTGAGAAGGTCGCTAATGAGCATACGCCTTACGTTATAGTTTTCTCAAGAATGCCACAGTCATTAATTTTGCATCATATTACTATCATTATGATGTTATTCCGATGTCAAGCTATGAGGTTTTAGATGGGAGTTCGCGGAAATCATGAAACTCACAAAAGTGTATAGTATTATCATTGGCAAAAGCCATCGAAATTCAATGACACGCTTCTCCTATAGGAATGAAACCATTTCAAGGCTCTCAAATCAATGCAGCTTCTAGGTAATGTGGTATCACGTTCTCAGCCCAAAGTCTTCTCGCATTCTTCCTCCAAAAGGCAAAAATTATCATAATATCAAATTTCATTGTCCGGTTTCAGGGTGTGTCCTCGTAAATTGATACGACCTGCACAATGGGATTTTTCATTTGCGCCATGAATATTATATATATGAACAGTACTGCTATCTATAAAGTCCATGAATTCATTTTTTACTGTTCACAATCGCTACCAATTCATTTGAATTCACGGATATGATTAATAATTTTCACTTACACTAGTAAAGTAAACAATGTATAACATTAACATTTTCACTAGTTTCTGTTTGTTTGTTTGTTCGCTGGGGGTTGTCATTACGTCATTGGCAGAAACTTGTCGCTCCTTCATCTCGATTCTTCTATCACTCGAAACTACCATCTGAATGTTGCCTTAATTGGGTGCAGCAACAGCGTCCGACAAATACCAGTGGAAATAGCTGATTGGTTTATCATAGGGGCATGGAGGTACAGTGCACTGAACCTATGAATGATGTAATTCGGCGTTTAATTGTTCTCTCTCTTTGTTTTTGTTTTTGTGGTTTTTTTTTTTTTTTTGTCGTTGTTGGTAATTGCAAATTTCATAACTGATACCCCGATATTTCTCTATATGTATTAAACTACTTTGATGTATTGATGTGTTTGGCGTGTCAGTGGGCCTTGTGACATTTCTTACATCACGGTCACGACAGTGTTAGTCTGCTCCCAGACCATCTGCCAGTTATTATACTATTTTGCTTCAAAGAATATAATATCAACGCCCTCTAACGACGACAGAAGTGGCAGGTTATGTTATGTAATTTCTCATTCCTTAATTAAATTTCCAACAATGCTCTTAAATCGAACATTCCCTGTACTTCCGTCGTCTGCTAACCGCAATTTCTGTGAGAGGGCATAAAGAGCGAAGTAGGCCCCTACATAATTCAAACTTCATGCATGGGCTACAAACGCTTCAAGGTCCGCGCATTTGAAAAGCTCTGTTTACACTGGTCTGAATTTGTAGACTAGATTTGCTGACATCACCTTCTTAAAGTAGCATCGGTGGCATACCTCCGCTCGGATAAGGACGCGCCTACTAGTATCCAATTCCAAAATATTGTTTTTCCGCCCATCGCATTGGATAAGTGTCCGCGAACAGCCGCAGCGGCAGATGCATATGGGAACGCCGTGTATGGAAACGCGCGCCATCGACATCACAGAAGATTGCTTGGCCATGAATTTAGCCTCTTTTCAAGACTTTAGGTCTTCCTATCATCAGGACAACGTATGTGCTTTACGCGTTCTCCTTCTTTTTGATCACCTTTCTTCTCCTTTCGCTACAGAGAATCTGTGAATGGGCATAATGCCATCAACATATTTCTGACACTCATCAAAAATTGACCCATGCAGTGAAGGATAAATAGGCTACATCTTAAAGGTAGGGAATAAACTGTTAGTTTCGAGAGAGTGCGACTATTTGTAAGTCAAAATAATCATAATGATCAAACGCCGTGTCATCATGTAATTAGGTCTATTTGGTAAAAGACTTCAATCTATATGACTTTTAAGTCAGTTGTTTCAAACCCGGGACATACTCTGTGTACCATAAATTTTACGATTCCTCAAAAGAATCATTGTGAATTTATGATTATTATAGTATCAAGTATATAATTACAACATTTAATTGTAATTTATATCCTGTAGTGGCCCGTTCAGCCCTATAACATCTTTGAATTTGAAATTTTTGTGGCTCGAAATAAAAGGGAGAATGTAAATTCATTATTCTTTTTATATTTTATCTGTGGGATCGAACTTCCAAAAGATATCCTAGAAATTTGGTGGTCCGACAATAATCTTTAGTGGCCCCGAGCCCTGTTTATACACATAAGACGTTAATAAATACCTGGTGAATTTACAATGTATGTTTAGGATGGACAGAATAAAGAGGAGCATAATAAATGACAACTTAGTTCTGATTGGAAGACGAAACCAAATGCGCTCTGCATGAAAAGCACTTGTCCACCGCATGACATTAATCAAAATTTTTAATGTCATGCAGGGGGACTAATAATAAGCTCGCTACAGTCTCGGCCCGCTAGCTATCTAAAGCTGGATGGTCTCTTGATTCGAGGACGCTAAATTCCGCGTCCCTCGAATATCAACAACCACCCCCCCCCCCCCCCCTCAGTAATTCTTTCTCTCCTTCCATCTCTCCCCTCCATCTCTTCCCCCTCTTGCTCCTATCTCCTGTCATCTTCCTCAAAACATGTCTGCAATGTATTGAAGGATGTCTACTACTATCAGACGATATCAGGGAAGCTACAATGACATCACAAGTGGATGTACTCCTTTAAACTAAATAATTTCATTGCTTTATAGCAATAGCGCTAAAACTCCTGCAACCACAAACGCTGCATATTTTTTATTCCAGAATTCACCTTACAATGTAATAATGATATCTGCTACTTATACTGCGACTATTAGTACGATGTTCTGCTGGACTTGCTTTTGCTTCTACTTAATGTTACAGCTGCTATTTCTTACAACAATTATAACTATTAATAATTAAAAGTGTTCAATAACAGAACGGCAATGATGACAAATCAGTTGCAGCATAGAATTATTCATTATCATTATCATTATACATTGTAATACGATCATAATATCAATAATGACGACTATTTATGAAAAATGGTGGAGTATTTCAAACATGATCCCTAAGTCTATACCCAGGGTAGCATTGTTGTCAAAGCTCCGTTCTAAAAGAAGATTTATTTTATTTATATATCACTCATCATTATTGAATTTTGTATGCATCGACCAGAACATCTTAGTCAAAGACGACTTTTTGTTTGTAAACTATCTTGTCAAATATTTAAACAAGGATGGTTTTATTATCATTATCAAAAATGTACATCAATATAATGTCAAAGGCAGCAGGTATAAGTTATCGTGCCGTAACTAAGCCAAGATTCCGCAAAGTAACTTAAATTGATTTGAGACTTGCTTTCAATATTCTTCGTCTAACCTCCCTGGAGTCGCCATGTTCTTCGATACAGATGATGGCGTGCATGTTGACAAATCAGAAACAGGAACAGTCGGATAATAGTGCAAGTATGCATAAAAGTAATCATTTACAGGTCATAAAAGGATTTTTTTTTTTTTTGTTCATAAGTATGGAGCATTGATCGAGACCTCTGTAGGCTTGTCAAGAATAATAGTCCCCTGAGAATATAATACCAGGAAGGTGTATAGGCCCCTATATGCTATATACCTCCTTGATTAAACCGAATATGCAATACGTGCGGCGTATACATAATGTACCAACTCCCTGAATATATCGACGTGATCTTGTATAGGAAGGGCAGCGCTTTCAATAATTTCAGCTTTACGCATAGGAACGCAATGCACACAACGTGGGTGAGGATATAGGAAGGGGAGATAGATTTAGCATAGGAATATTATAATGCTCTGTGTTAACCTGCGGAATATACAGGTTTATAGTACCAAGAGGGGAAGGTGTGAGTATGATGGATTCTTCAGAGTACACCTGTAAGCATCCCCTGTTCATGAGCTTATTTCATTCTCCCGCCTCCCTGCTTTCATCACACGAGATATACTCCTACACCTGTACATGTAGGCCAACTAGTGAGTGTAGTGTCGGCATTCATAGAAGCTAGCAACTGGCAGCATCGTGGCATGCACAGTCGAGGATGCGTGGGTCGGACCCACGCTGAGCTGAGCTGTGTAGCATGTATTGAGGTTGCAATGGGAAAGGTATTACTGTCATGTGACCCATGTTAGATCCTGTCAGCCTATCTCAGTAGATGTAAAACCTTTGATTACTGACCTCTCTAGCATATACCGCTCTAATAGTTGAACGCGCTCCAGATATTATAGCCTGCTATGAAACTTTAGTTGTGTTACTGCCTGTATGTAACACGATGCGGAGAGAGAAGTACAAGAATATCTTCGCTTCGAGTAATCAGTACGGATGTCTCTCTGCCGAGGGGCACAATATTCGCAACATACCCGTGACTCAAAGATAAAACAACAGATTCGCATGTAGCTAGTACAAGTAGTCACATGTATACAATCTCTGATAGAGACACGACGCATCTCCAATAGGGGTGCGCGATGTCATCTTTTCCTAGAGACAAAAAATCGCGACTGATACAGAATCATACGGGTATGTTTCACAAGAGAAACAAGTACTAGTATGCATGCAGGCGGGCATTTGTTAGTACTTACGTGTTGTCAACGTGGATAGCAGTATACGAGCAACCCGATGCCGACTCAGTTCGCAGTAATTCCACAGCTCCGGAACTCTTGTCTACGTACAGAAGGGGGAGAGCTTGCGAAATGAGCTGTGGAGGAGGCAGCGTTGGGTTTTTCCTCGCATAAGCGCGGTACATCCATAATGCGTTCACTCTCTCCCTTTCTCTCTCCCCACTCCCCACCCCCCCCCCCCCCCTCGCTAACTACGAGGCGCCTTTTCGTGTCTTGTCATAGCGCCCTTGCGTGGCGGGGTGAGTCTAATTTTCGAATACTAGTACAGTACATGTACACTTGTACCACAATCTCTCCAAACAGATTACACAGGTCATAGTTCGCCGACCACGCTCTGTGAATATTTCCGTTAAAGACGGGATATTGGAATAAGATATCTCACAACTAGAAATACGATATAATACCTTTGAATGACAGCAGTACCCACTTATTATGGTTATGGAAAAATATATAGGTAGTTAAATGAATAAGTAGATATCAGGATATATAAGTAGATACAGATAGGCAGATAGACATATACTAGATTGAGAGATAGATGACTGGATAGATGGAAAGATAGATGGAATGACAGATAGATGGATAGATGTGGATACATGGATTGATATGGATAGATAGATAAGTAGATAGATAGATAGATAGATAGATAGATAGATAGATAGATAGATAGATAGATAGATAGATAGATGTGGATTGATGTTGGAGGATAGATGATCTAACATCATGGTTCTCACGTGGTTTCAAAATGTTGCCATAAACTTAATGCGTTGGTTTATTTAAAACTAGTTCAACGCCAGCATAGATGGAGAGGAGTATCTTGATTGGTTTGAGGGGACGTTTCCGCCAAGATTATTATGTGACAAAGGGTTAGTAAATGATTGAATAACAAGTTTTCTTTAAAATGTGTATAAAAGTTTTTGAAGTTTTCTTTGTGCTTTTCTCTGTGCATGTCTTTTCTTCTTTTTCTTCAATGTGCCGCCCTTTCCAGGTAATGGAATCTCTTCAACAATCCGTGATGTCACAATAAAACATTACACCGAGTTTTCCACTAATCTGCATTTTCTGAAATCACGTGATTAATGTCACGTGAAAGTATTAATTAATTAATTAATTCATTCATTCATTCATTCATTCATTCATTCCTTTCCCATTTCCAGAAGAAGAGTATAATATCTTACAGAAGTTGAATGCGTAAATCGCATCACAATGTATGATAAAAGAAACATATAAGTTTGCAAAATAATTTATGGAAAGTATACGAAAATACTGGATAAAGGGAGCCATGATAAAAAGCATTTCATTCCATTTGGCATATATAAAAAATATATGTATACAAAGCAGAGATGTAAATCGGAAGACAGCTTGTTAACCCTTTTGCGTCAGTGACTTTGGACAGTGTTTACGATGCTATGGAGTTTTCTGTGTCAATCAGCTCTCAAAACACACGAAGAGTGTCAAGCATTGTCTGACAGCTGATGTTTGCAAACGCATCAAAATCACTGAAATGTTCTAAACAGGAACGGGTTAAAGGGATCGTACAGTTTTGGTTGAGACCTAATTTCAGGTTTCTAACATATTTGGTGAGATAATGAGAAACGTCTTATAAAATATGAAAGAGCATGTAATTCTATGAGGAATTCAACGTTTATTTGATGAAAATTGGTTTTGAAATGGCTGAGATATCCGAAAAAGAGCGATTCTAATAAAGTGTGGGACCCACACTTTATTACTATTGCTTTGTTTTACTTTGTTTTTTATGTTTCAGTCATTCCAAACCCGATTTTTATCAAATAAGCTTTGAATTCCTCTTAAAATGGTATGCTCTGTACTATATCATAAGTGTTTTCTTGGTATCTCGCAAAAAGTTAAAAGCCTAATTCTCATCTCCACCAATACTGTACCTTCCCTTTAACTGGAAATCTGTGCCATGTATATACTCTGGCGTGTCTCCATGCAATGGGAAAGACTTTATTAATCTGAATACGTGCAACTATTCATGGTTAGAACGGTTTACGGCTACAACGATGCAGATCGCTGTATAAAGTGGGGCCAACTTAGATGGTCAGAGGTTCTAATCGTCTGCTATTCTAATCAAGTATAGTAAAACACAGGTGATTTTACCTTGCTAGTGCCACTTGGAACTACTCCACGCAAGATTTTAATGTTGCTTGTAAGCAGAAGTGCTGAAAGGATTAACAGATCAAACTGTCTCCACGCCAGGTTAAGCGACAGATCAGAACTCGACTAATTTTAATGCTATCATTTTATAAGATTGCATTCGGTTTAGTTTACTTCATTCTGTTCAATTCTACTTCAATCCATTTTCCAACAGAACATACGTATTTCACTCAGATCACAGACTCATTGTCATATATTGGCAGCACAGTTAAATATTTCATGTTTCGGGGGGAGGGGAACACGGAGGAATTGTCTTAAAAACAATTCTTGAATCAAAAATACTTGAAGAATCCCTTAAAGAAACAGCAGTTAAGACATTTGACAACTTTGACATAAAACAAGAAGGGATGCAGAGCCAGAATTGACATGGAATGTTTAAAAATAAAAGAAAATTTTCCGATTGATGATTCAGGATGTTTTCAAAACATGGTGATTGAATTTCACAAATAATCATGGAAAATCACCTATTTCTCTATCTTTCTAGCTTTCTCTGTACTCCCTGACTACGGCTGTTGAGGTTTAATACTAGGTCTATTATAATATAATGATGGAAACATCAATTGCGAATAACGTGTAACATGACTTGAAATTCACGTGTGAAAGAGTTTGAAACGTTGACACATTATAGGGCCTATGCATATACCGTAAACGGATTCATGTATAAATTGAATTATATTTCTATTCAAAAATATTTATCTTGTTATATCGAGCATACTTTTTTTTTTCTTTTTTTTTGCTGCATATTTTTGTTGCATCCTTTCGGCAATGCGTGATCAGTAAACCACGAGAGAATAGATGAATGAATGACGTCATAAATATCTGACGTCTTCATATCAGTGAAACTGGTGTGCTTAGCCATATAGAGAAATAATATCCATATGGCGCATAGATTATGTTCACGAGTATTTTAGTGTGCATGACTTAATGTATGATTCGGATGCATTTGTGTATATGAGTGTATGTAGGCCTACTGATAGGCATTTTAAGTGTGGATGAAGTGTGTAAATACGTGTGTATGATACAAGATATACATTTATGAATGCTTTATGACTGTAGGGTCTACGTTAATAACAATTCCAAGAAAATAGCGAGTCCACTTTTTAGTACGCACAATATTCATGTTGTATACCGATCCCAATATTGCAACCTGATGGTGAGTGGGCGGGAAGGCTGGCTTTGAAGAGTGTTACATGCTTTGTTGCGTCGTCTGCGATAATCATTAGCACATCTGTCGGTTGACCTTAATCACATCCACAAAGCGATGTGGTCAATACAGCGTACCATGGCATAGTCAATGATTGGCTAAATTAGTACCACATGACTTCACACATATCATCATTATCATTATTGTTATTTTATGAGAATAACCATTATTGTTGTTATTGTTAGCAGTATGATTTTCGTAATCATTATCGTTGTAAATGCCATATAGCAATCATATATTTACATATATTTTTTCTTTCTTTTGATGGGGGTATGGCTGCCGTCGTACCTTACAACTCAACCTAGAAACCAAAGATCAATTGGAATCAACACTAAAATGATATCATACACCTTGGGTACCCTGTAGTTATGCTATTCAAATTATTCATATCTACATATACAGTTCCTTTCCAAAAAGCGTATGCACTTTTAATAGAATAAGCAGAAATTTTTATTTCACATGCTTCTATAAAGTACTTTCGTGCAATGACTTTATGTCTCAGTATTAGAGTATCTTATAAAAGGATTAAAAAAAGAAATATGCCTCGGAAATGTCTATGTGTCTACAATGTATAAGAAAAAAAAGAATATTCTTTGGGATTTGGGGGAATTAGCACCATTCACAATAAAAGTTCAGCACGGTGATGTACAGTATGTAAATGATATTGGAGTGACCGGTTTCTGTGACTTTGTGTATTTTTCTGGGATTTTTTTTTCGTCTCTACACATTCTTCCTCGTTTCCTCATCCTCTTTAAAGAATTTGTTTGCATAGATGTGTAACATTTCACATCCAATAATCAAGTAGTAATGTATGGGTCATCTGGAAAACTACACAGGCAGGAAATCTAGTTAGCGTGGCCTTACCCTGGGGTCAAAGTGCGGTCAAGTATGCTCATGAGTTTTTGATTGGATCCTGCTGGATTTAGCACATTTTGGAATAAAACACATTTTCATTTTCATTTCTCAGAAGAGCTTGCTGTATGGGACTACAAAAAATAAAATATTTCTGTCAAAAAGTCCCACTTGATGAAAACTGGATTTAGCACCGGAATTCTTTATGCATATATATCATAATCTGTTAGTTTTTCAATATGCAGTTCTAATCCCAAAAGTGCCAATATACCATAGTCGTGTTTACTGTCTGCAAATGGAAAATTACTACCCATCAATAAAGTACGATGGGTGTTTTTTTTTTTTTTTTCATGATCAAGAGCCATATGACACTCGACCCGTGATAAGTGGGGTAGAGAACGTGATGTCATCGGCCATCGGGAAGAAACAAGTATACTCTGCGTAATTATGTTTCCATCATTCACTCATGCGCAAAATATGGGCCACGCACATTATACATCACTCCACACATTATCATCAATCACGTGACTACAATCACCATAATGATTACGTAACCATACACTTTCTCTATCAGTTATACATCATAAAATCAATGCAGGTATTGATTTTGACTCTGTGCCTGCAGTTCCACACTCATCTTTCGCCTTGTCTGTGCAGTGCTTACGTATACATTAATTATGCACACGTCAGCACTCTCTACATAAATCTGGGTCAGTAAGTCAACCAGGCCATGTCCGGTACTCAGGATGTGGTAATTAAAGGGATATCAAAATTACCCGGACTCTATTTTTGAGCATAAACTCAACTGCACACCTTAACGTCACATTTATATACATCGACGAAAATGATATGAGGTTGATTGAACATGACACCTAGAAGAGTTTTGGCAGAAATCTATTTCATCAAGTCGTGCATTGAATGAGATTGCCCAAAAAAAAAAAAAAGGAAACACAGAAAAAAAAAAAAACTTATGAAAATATGAGAAAGGAAGCCGTGAGGTTAAGATAACAGGTAAATAACAAAGCAGATGGGAAGTCCGCACGAAAGGCAATATACGATTATACATCTACATCTATCTATCTATCTCTATATAGTATAATAATATGCACTTTTTTTCAACTAAATGGACGTGCATTCACAAATATCAAAGTTTCACGAGTGAAGCAAAGGCGGCTCCATTATTTCATAAGCGGATGATGAAAGTCTAAAGAAGATGCTTCACGAGGCGTATTAATGGTCCCAAGTCATGGACCAAGCATTTCATACGAACGTTTAAGGTGGTTACAAAAATACTGACATAAAGCCCAACCCATACAGTTAGTCTGCCAATCCCCGAGGCAACGTAGTTGTACAAAACGTCCGTGGTTGGGGGGGGGGGGGGGGTATTTACGTGTTTTTTTTCGAGGTGCCGATTCTGAGAAGGGTTGCTAAGGGGTGTCAACTTTCTTTACATTGAAATTTTGTTATAATTGTGTTCTTCATTCTAACGAGAGTGCAATGTATGATAATTATAATATATATCTATATGTATATATTATATATATTGACATATACATTTTAATCATACTTTATATATATAATACATACACTGTATGTATTTGTGTATATATATACATATATATATATATATATATATATATAAGATAAAAAACAAAACTGGAACAAAGTTCATGCTGTATTCATGAGTCGCTCTAAAATTTGTGTACAGAAATAAACCGTTGGTGAATACAGCATGAACTTTGTTCCAGTTTTTTTTTTAATCTTTTTATCTTGCCAACAGGTGGACAACCTACTCAATATATATATTTATATATATATGTATATATATATATATATATATATATATATATATGAAGAGTTTGTTTGCAAAAGCCGATAAGTCCATATTTGTCAAATGGAGATATTTGCGATTAAAGGTCAAGAAAAATAAAGAAAAAAATTTTTGCTTCTTTTGACCATAACTTCAAAAATATACCTTTATATGTAGTGACCAATGTATCATTTAAAAGGTATTATTTTGTACTTTATGACAGAGACCGTACTTCAAAATCTTCAAAAATGGACTTATCGGTTTTTGCAAACAAACTCTTCATATATATATATATATACAATGTATATACACACACACACACTAAATATGCACACAGTGGTACACAAACATATATACAATGTATATACACACACACACACTAAATATGCACACAGTGGTACACAAACATACATACGTACAACATGTTCACCCTAATTCTACCGGCAGCACTCAACACACACAAAAATGCATCTTATGCAGTCTTCTACTTTCATGTTGGAAATGAACACGGCTGGTCTTTATTTGGCATAACATCATCCCTTGTAACCTAACAGCCTGCCAAGAAACTAAAATACAACACACACTATGTATGACTTGAATCCGGTATAAATGACACAATTTGAGACCACTGGCTATGATTACCACCAAAAGCCACTGCAGTATGAGATTGACATCGTTTGTTTCTTTCTGAATCCAATACATATGCCATGTAATCCTGAAATTTGATTATGACAGCTTTTTTATTTATTTATCTTTTTTTTTTTTTTGTATTGAAAAAGTCAAATCTGGGCTAGGTTGACTGAGCATACTTTTGACCATTTAACAAAGAATGCACAAAGTGTATACTCCAAGGATTACAGCATGCAGATCTTAAGTACCTGGTACTACATTTACAGTAAGAAATATTTCAGCCACTGATGATAAATACAATAAAACATTTCACAAATGACAGAGAAAAAAATGTAAAGTAATATTTCTTTGTATACATGGGAAAGCTTTATGACCTCATTATAATAAGAACATGAATCTACTCGTGTAGGAGCATTCTTTCCACACAAAAAAAAAAAAAAGAAAAGAAAAGAAGAAGCAAAAAATGCAAATGGTTGTACTTGTATTGCAAAATCAAACTAGGATAAAATGTGAAAAAGGAATATAATATACTAGTAAATCCCACAGACTTCACTCTACCTATTAAGGTCATTTGCTTCCTAACTTTAATGGTTTGTCATGATTGTTACAACAAGCAGAAAGGAAAAGAATTGAGGATTGTCTAACGAGTTACTGCACAGTAATTTCAACATACACATACCATATCAGGTCACCACCTCTTTTAATACAATGTTTTGCTAAGTACAGGCAGACACACCTGGAACATGCCTTTGGTCGCATGATTCTCCTTGTTGTACACCTGAAAACATCTTATCAATAAAGAAAATGCTCAAAGGCACACGGATCTGAGATTCATGAGGGGCGCTGATGGATGGCAAGATGATAGCTGCCATCTTTATTACAAAGATTGACAATGTAAAGCTCGTTAAATGTTAGTCAAAGTAGATCGCGGGTGCATATTGCGTACACTCATTTTTGTACAGGTTAAATTGTTCTTGATTTGCTAACATTCATTCACATACCTGATCCAGAGACAAACGGATTGACATTATTCCGACGATTTTTGACAAACTCGCATTACCAATTGGTTCCATTCGGACATTCAGAACACAGCAGATGCATAAGCGTTTTGAATATTATTATTGAATAATATAGGTGTCAAATGGCACATATTTCAACATTCTCAGGTAAAACTGTTGTTTGTAAATGTAACAGCGCCCTCTTGAATCCTGGACTTTCCAGGACCTTCCTTCAACTCTTGAATATGGTTTGCACAACACGTGCAAGTTTTCACAATCTATCACATGCCACTCAGTCCTGCTTCAAGGCTTCCTCTTTTATTTTTACAAATTGTATAGATTTGTTGGCAATACTTTACCTCCGATTAATGCGTATACTCTTCAGCCATAAAGACTTCAAAGAATTCAAAGCTGTGAGACAGTCATCTTCAGTAAGCTTATTTCTACCATTTTCATTCTGAAGCCACACGGTCTTGAATCAAGACTATAAATTTGCTGATCACCGTTTATCTGACATTAGAGCACAGTAATATCTGGGTACTGTGACATGTTTGCTAATACACTGAAGTATTCCTCCGCTAACATATTCGTAGCTGCACACTCTTGATTCCAGGATCTGCGTCACCGATGCACGAAAATGGTACTTCATCCGAGCATGCTTCAAGCAATCATGAACAACCTAGTTTGCCTCTTTCTACCATTTGGGGAACAACTCATAATTCTGCAACTGCGGCTAAAAAAGCGGAAGTTGCGAGATAGCTATCATGAGTTCAATACAAGTACCACGTCGTTGAAGAGTCAACATTGAAATGATCATTGTGCACTTGTGAGGAGACGTGCCGATGTATTAAAGTAAAGTCTTTGAGTGGCAGATCACAGTGGACACGCAAACCAAGAGCTCCCAAGGTAACTAAGCCCCTCAATACCTCCAGTTTCGGTCAATGGACAATGCTAATGACTCGATACCTTACCATTTTTAATCCTGAAGTGGATCAAGAGAGATATTCTGTGTCTTAAAAAATTGCAAAGTAAAAGGAATGCATAACATTTATGGCACACATAACGATTTAAAGTTTTTCTCATCCTTTCACTCTAATAAGATTATGTTCAACCTTGACGAAACTGAATGTGAGTATTCATTAATCTAACATTATCTTACAAAAGTTTTCCGTGATAAAACTTCATATCATAAAGACTTCCCACGATTGTTTTTGCACAAGATTACCCATCCTGAAGGGTGGAATTTTTTTTTCTTTGTGCAAAATAGAATGGAGAAATGATGTACATGCATAATATACTTAGCCATTCTACATGAGGGAAAATACTAGCCATCACAATAAAATTTTTCAACTTTGGTAAGCATCGTTTTTTCACCTAATTGTGCTTGATATGACTGCACCAAGGTACGATGACAGTATCATAAGTAACCAGAGCAGAATTTTGGCAGCATGTTCTTGTTATGAGCAAATTTGGCATTGAAAGAAAGCAAAGTATGATGGCGGTGATTTCGTTCTGATTATTGGTTTTACGTTTTGGTTTCTTTCACCACCCAAAATGGCTAGTTGTCGCTGCTGCTCAAAGATAAGGGGGCAGTTTTTCGGTCTTTCACACGCTGGAGTCCCCGTCGGAGTCCGGCTGGGGCCAAGAACGGCTCTGCTGCAGAAGTGCCTCTGTCCGGCTCACCCCCCGGTCAAACTGCAAGGAAATGAGAGATGAGGAGGAATGATGATGACGGACACAAGATCTTCATTGGTAAACATAAATTAAACTGCTGACTTCTGCACAAAATATCTCTACACCCTCTGACAGAAACATCAAAATTTTACTGTTGCCACTCAGGTGAAGTGTGTAATGACTTGTTTTATGTGTCCGCTATTGAAAAAAAAAAAAGGAACAAATTCTTTGCAAGCGACCATATATACAGGGCTGAAAGCTCTTAGTCTTCACCGAAGTACTACAGACTATGAGATTTAAGTGCCACACATATATGTAGGAGCACACCCACTGTTGTCAGTAAAATAACAATAATAATAATATCAGATAAAACTGACATGACTGAACTCACTGGGCACACACAACAAAAGTACAGAAACGCACACTCTTAAAATTTCAAATACATGTTTTTTTTTTAAACTGTTGATGCAGGGAAAAAACAAAAGAAGGAAAAGACTGTAACTATTGTGCAAACACACCCAAGCAGCATCTCTGTACACTGGAATCATTTTAATGGAAACATAACTAACTTCCAACATTAATGATAATGATAACTGTGATCTATGTAGCACACAATAACTATCCAAGATTATTCTCAATGCACTTTGCATCAACCCGTATATACTCTTGTGTCAAATAGCTGCACGTTAATTTGAATACATCAATGTTAAATTATACTTCATAACATGAATAAAATGTGAATAAATAAAATGAATAAACAGTCTCCTGACTCATATTATTCTAATGTTTGTTGGCATAATATTTTCACTTGACTACAACTAGTACCCATCCCATCAAACAACACACCCCCCAAAACAACTGAACACCACAGCAACATCATAAAGATTTTGAGAGTAAGAAATGGGGATAGTGTGAGGGGAACCAACCTCCGTCCCCGACGTGTACGACCCCGTCTCCCATCTCTGTGACGTCCTGACCTCTGTACTGCTTTGCATTCTCACCGTCTTCCCTGACGAACTCTTAAAGAGCTCACTGGCTTGGCTGTGGGAGACATAGAACTTTAACCCATTAGTAACTGAAACACCCAAAACCGCCCATCTTATTACTCTCTAAAATGCCCAAAACTGCCTCTGTTTTCTTTTTTTTTTTTATCGCTTCATGCTAAATTAATCTTTGTTTTCGTATAGAACACACCGTAAAAGTGGAAATTTTCGTAGTGTTAAAATTGTTGCATGTTTCATGCAACCAGAAACAAGCCGAAAAATAAAAGCGTATGAATATTTTTGCTCACCACATGTTCCAGTAGCTGATGTCTTCATTCCGCCAAATTAAAACATGCGAAACTCTTCTTACCAGGCTGAGTGCAAAAAATTATTTGCGTGAAAATATCCACTTTTACAGTACAATTATGAAATTTGAAAGAGATCAAAAGTCAACCAAAGGATTGTCAGAATTATTTCTGTGACACACCAATCTCTTGGTAAAGTCAGTAGGCTTTCAAATAATAACTTATAATACACAACTAGAAATGTCGCTACGGCGACTGATGCCTCCGCCATAATGCATGATTCTCCCAATAGGTGTATAGTACAATGTCTTGACAATGTGTGATGACAGTTTCACATAACTGGCAAAGTATTGAAATAACAGGTTTGTCAGAAATATCTTGAATGTTCACTTTCCATGAACTGGGTTTGCTATAATTGTCTATTAAAGAGTGCAGGTACACATATTTGGGGAATTGAAAATTATTACTTGACTTCTGACCGACCTTATTATAAGTTTATGCATTGAGTATAATTTTCAAGGTACATGGTATGAAGAAAGAGTGTAATTACAGTACAATTTTTTTTTTCATTTAAACCTGACCTTTGACCCTTAACCTTTGACCTTTGACCTTCTGGCTGGAAATTTCCAAGAGAATCTCCATCAAGTAATACATGTACATATATTAAACACTTTTAAAACTAATAATGCAATCATTGCATATACTAGTATACATGTATGAGGGAAATACAGTAGTAACATTTTGAGGAGTTGACCTTGACCTTTGAACCCCTGACTATTGACCCATGACCCCTAAATTCCCTAGATAATCCCTGCCAGTCAGTACATGCATATGTACCATGTTCCATGAAGATACATTGAACCATTTGCGAGAAAAGAGATATTGCAACATTTTCACCTAACCTTTGACCTTTTGACCTTTGACCTTATGACATGAAACTCTCTCTGGAGAATCCTTACGCAGTAGTACATGTCTACACTAAGTTTCAAGAAAATAACTGCGGGCACTGCATAGATATGGGGGAAATAGCAACATTTTTAGCATTTGACCTTGACCTTTTGACCTTTGACCTCTTGTCAATGTCACTAGAATCTACTCAACTAATTGTCCCATCATACATCATCCTTGGACCAAGTTTGGTGAAAGCTGCTTCATCCAGTTTTGAGTTATCACATTGAAACAGATACATTTTAGGATTTGACCTTGATCTTTGACCTTTGACCTCTGTCCGATTTCACTGAAAAACTAATCAAGTAATTGTCCCATCATACATCATCCTCCAACAAAGTTTGGTGAAATTTGCTCCATACAGTCTTGAGTTATCGCGTAAACGGATACAATTTCATGATTTGACCTTGACCTTTGACCTTTAGCCGATTTCACCCAAAATCTTATCAAATCGTTGCCCCATCATACTTCATACTTGGACCAAGTTTGGTAAAATTCCAGTAGATATTACTCAAGTTATCGCGTAAACGAAAGCGGACGTACGTACGGACGTACGTACGGACGGACGGACAACCCGAAAACATAATGCCTCCGGCACCACTTCGTGGCGGAGGCATAAAAATAAACATACAGTGAGCTATTTTACATAATTATTCAGAAAACTGTCAAAATGAGAGCAATATTGCTGCACCTTTCAGGGAAAAATAGGCCATTTTTACAGAATCTTCAGCTGTTGCGGGTTAATGAATCATCATTGCACTAGGATACAAAGGAATTCTCAGTATACTGAAACTAAATGTATCTCAACATTTAGTCAACACACAGCAAACATTTTCAGACTGTTCCTGCTCTGTTTGGGGCCCTTCCCCGGCTTGCTCTGTTTTCGCTACTCAACACAGATGTCCTGAGCCTTTGGGAAGAATATGGATCGTCTAATCCCTACAATCCTTATTTACATGACAATGAATTTTACATATGTATGCATATTTGTGCTTGAGTGGCTGGTCTTAAATCTACATCATTTTTCAAGTTTGGAGGAATTAATGAGCTTAAAAAAAAAAAGTCTGGCCATGTTACAGCTTAGTGCATGTGCATATGACAGGTTCATTTCATTCAATTTCATTTTTCATCTTCTGCACTTCCATGAAGTTCATTAATAAAAGAGATGAAATACAATTGTAAAAACAAGTACTCACAATGATATCATGGACACAATATTGACATATGACACAAATGTTATATGACCAGATCTCCAAATCTTTCTGACTGAAAAATACTGTAGGGATGATTTGGCTCAAAAGTAGGAAAGAAACAGCAGTTCCCATAGGAGTGTGTAGTAAAATTATCCAGAAAAATAGGAAAACTCCTGTTGAAACAAGAGCTGGGAGTGGTCAAAATCAGATTGTTTCCTCGAAATTCAGAAAAATTGGAAAGTTTTGTGTGTATAACCATCAGAATACAAACAAAAAGGCAGTACCATTTCTAAATAGAAAACACAAACCAGTGCACACTGAAAAATAGGCAAATACTGTAAAAGCTGACATTTTCTCTACATATATTTTGGTGCATGGGGAGGTCACAGACATTTTTGACAGATATTTTTTTGTTGTTGTTGGGGGGGGGGGGGAAACAATTTGACATGTAGACTATTGTAAGTGCACTAATACCCTAGCACGTCGTGATATTTTCACATGTTGTTAAAGGGGATGGCTAGTAACCGATCAGTGGGAATCAATAGGAATGCTGAGGGATGATTGTTCAAATCCTTGTGGGATTTATTTAAGAGTATATTATATATCTACTGTTGTGTGAAAATTATTTGCTTCAGAACGGTCTCATATTCAAGTAATGTGCAGATTAATGCCCCGTCACTGACCAGGCACACTAACCTGGAAACATTAAACTGCACATTACTTGAATATGAGACCAGTCTGAAGCAAATAATTTTCACACAACAATAGATATATAATGTACTCTTAAATGAATTCCACAGGGATTGGAACAATCATCCTCCAGCATTCCCACTGATTCCCACTGTTCAGTTACTAGCCTTCCCCTTTAAATTCGAAACCCAACAGTGATTCCTGAAATTAGCGAAAATCAAACCCTTACAAGAATAACAGCTGTTGCTGTAATACTAAACCCTTGAAAGTCGTTCTGGGTAACTAGCAATTGTTGGCATACGGCATCAACCCAGCACATTTGGCCATACAAAAGAGAGAGAGGGAGACTCACTCATGTGTCATACTCCGTGCAGTCATGGATGTTGTGGGCCTTGTCTCTTCACCTAAATGAACATAAATTACAAATTGTACATAAGACGATATCAAGCTACAGTTACTGTAATTATGTGGCTGTGTCGGATCATCCTCAGTTTTCATGAAAATTTTGACCACGAAACAAAGAAATAATTACATGTGTAACTACAATCCTCATATGAGATTAATGGCATGATGACCAGCCATAAATATTTGCGAATTGCAGCAGGCATTCAATGCATATAGTGTAGACTAGAACTTTCATGAGCATTTTAATCTGGCTCTTGCAAAATTTGTGAAATTAAAATGCACATAAAAATGTCTTTCCATTATTTTCTTTCCTATGCTATATAGAACACACTCTTCTTCCTTTATGGCAATTACATGAATGTCTACTACACTCAATGACAGATAGAAAGAAAGGAAAAAAAAACAAACATCTAAATTCACAAGAAGTATTCTTTTCTTAATGTACCTTGTGCCTTTTCCCATGCCATTGGTCTCTGTAAATAAGATGAGAAATTAAAACAATATCAAGACATGGCTTGTTGTATTTCATGTGGGGGAGGGAATGATTTATGGCTGCCAACTTTTGAACCTAGCACAGGGTTCATAGGTGAAAGTTGGGCTCCATAATGGGGCACTTCTGGGGCATGTCTTAAAACTAATGGGGGCAGGAGGAAGGTATCCTAGGGTAAACATATAATTTATATTGAAACATTGTATGAATGGCTTGAAAAAAACTGAAATATGATTTTCATTCTCATAATGTATCTAATGATTGACAGGTGGAAGTAGTCTTTAACCATTCCTCCATAAGAAAGCAGCATCGAGTGTAAACTCCTACATTGCTAAAGTGTCAACCCTCATGAATGTTAAACACTTAAAGGGCATAATTTACCATTTGCAGATGAAAAAAAAAAAAACACCCAACTTTAGTGCTTCAAAATAGTTCTAAAATGTGAGTTGGAGATGGAAACAACCAATGTAAAAATCTGAATCCGTATAAGTGATATTAAATATTGTTAAATATACAAAATGTGAATGATAGTTATAATGAAAAAGTTTCTAGACTAAACCATCTACAGTTACGGTTTATTGAGAAAAATAGGGAAATCTCGTTATATTTTAGACTTTACTGCAAAATTTTTTCATGGTAGGCTGTTTCGTGATACAACTGACACACACATATGCATTAAATGTGATATCTCGAACATTTTAAATCATTGCTCCCAAAGGGAAACAGTGTCTTTAAGTGTTCTAACCTACCACAGCATTATCTTTCAGTAGTGTTTACTTCACACAGTGTAAACCTGCCAAAGTGTTACCCTGACAGGGTCAAAAGGTCATGACAAATTGCTAACTGGACAATGTACCAACCTGCCATAGTGTCTGCTCACCAAAGTGTTAATCTACTGAAGTGTTAACTCACAAAGTCATTATCCCAGCTAATATCTAACCTTACACAGCGTCAACTTCATTTCCCATTGACACCTGCCCGAGTATACTCAGGGCTAGTCTTCAACAAGTTAAAGAGAAGCTTTGGGTTTGGAGTCTCTGACAGTGCTTAACTGTTGTAGAGCCAACACGTAAGTGCATAGCCTAAACCTTCCAATGACTTACGGGGCCGGTAACCTGCGAGGCGCTCTCGAAGTCGGAGCTGGAGCTAAAGGAGACTTCACTGGAGCTGTCGATGCTGGCGTAGGCCCCATAGCCCTGGGTGAGTCCCGCCCCCATACCAGCCCCACCTGGGATCACACTGCATTCAGGATTGGACAATAGAAAGAGCAAAACAAAACAAGAAATAAGAAAAGAAGTATGCAATAAGAGAATGACCTTTGACCTCAACTTGTATTTCTTTTCAGTCAGATCTTAGGCACAATGTACATCTATGTATTAACTCTTTATGTGCCACGTTGTTCGGTTTGCACGCTCGACTTGGTCGACGGCATGCCGACTTGGCATATTCTGTTCAAACACACAAACCCCCAAACCGATCGATAAATCGCCAAATGCCACAGTATAATGAAAGCGTTTCTCACGATTCCATTCCTCTCATATATAGCTTGCACTTTATGTTGTGATTGACTAGCAAGCGATGCTCCCTACTCGATTTCTGTATAAATTACAAGTTTCTGTAACTATTTTGTGTGCAAAAGTTATGCCTTTGCAGCAGTGTCGCTACTTGTCATTTGAAAGAAAAAGACTCATGGATATTTCATACAATTTACATCAAAGTAAAGCTTGGAATTTTCTCTACTACTTCACTCGCTACAAATCCAACTTAACAAATATCTACATAAATTACATAGATTTCAAAAACAAAATGTTTTCTCAAAGCATGGATACGTTGGTGTCTCAGAACAATGTGGCACACAGGGGGTTTCCACCATGGCACATAAAGAGTTAAGACTTTGTCAAGCTTTGGCCAAAGGCAATAATGCAGAAGATTATTGTCAGAAAAAGATTTCCTGTATGTTTGTTTACAATTTTCTCTGAACGAGTTAAATTTTCTGAGACATGAATAGGACCTTTCACTGCCGATCAAAAATAGAGATTACCCTGATTTGTAAATCAGTCATTCTCATCAAGGTAACAGATATTTTGACTGATGATTTTTGGAAGTATGAAAAGAATTAGAAGTGGAAAGAGAACGAGACGAATAGAGGAGAACACACAAAAGATAAAATAAAAGTAGAAGCAGAGAAGAAGAAAATGCAGAAGACAACATAAATGCTATAGAAAGAAGGGAGTGATGGAGGAGGATGGTGAAGGAAGGAACAGGTGGAGCAGAGGAGATGAGAGACAACATCTATTCATGAATCCAGACCACACCCTTATCCCTCACCTTGCACACTTGCTGCATACACCAACCTTCACCTCAGTCACCTGCTTTGGGGGTCGTTTCCGCACCTGTTCCAATTAGAGGCAAAGGAGGCATAAAACAGCAGAAAATAAGAAAACAAGACTTTACATGAAAGACTAGAAAAGTGATTTTTCTTTAACCCATATCGGGCCATCTACGGGATATTCCGTAGTTTGTCCAAACGCTGCACGGGCCACATACGGAATATCCCGTAGTGGATAAAATGACATATGAATGACGTCATTCACTTCCGCTGAGTACTACAACTGTACTATGCATTGTATAACAACATGTTACATACCATATCAACAAGATTTCTTTCCTCTTTCAAATGATATATAACTTGTCTATGTTTTTTTCATTGCTTGCTAATGAAGAGCGATTGTTTGGAGAGTTGTCTGTTTGTCGGCGTGTGTGCGCGAACGATGCTGGGCCACTTGGGTGTTTGTGTACACAGGTGCGTTGGCCTGATATGGGTTAATGAGTCCTCAGTGATCTTACATATTGGCCAGTTGAGACAACTTAAAAAAAAAACACAAAAAAAAAACATGTATTATAATGTTGTATATTTCTGTGTTATTTGATATTATATTTTTTTTCACAGACTCTGGCTGCAAAGTAGGCATAAATCACATGCTCATTGTCCTTATAACCCCGACTTGCTTTCAGTTTGAGTTTCTGTGCTTCTGTTCTATACACAAAAATATTATAATCACAGGTGGAATGTGCAAGATATATAATAAAGAGTATATTCTGAGTTTAGCACATTATGATAGAAAAAAAAAAAGCTGATTTGGTGTGAAATGGAAGAACCCTTGGACATAAATAATGAAGCCTTCACATAGACAGGACATTCATGAAAATGTGAACTTGATAGAGTGCATACATGTATATTAAAGACATCGTCCCCATGAATGACAGGAAAAGAAAAGGCTCACCTTTTGTCCGGTTGTTTTGACATCTGTGATGCCTTCATCCATCAGATCACTAGCATCCTCTATATGAAGTAAAGAGAAAAACAAACAAAACATTCAGTTCATTGCCATAGTAGGCGTTTTCACATCAGCCCGATAAAAATGCAAGCTTGAGAAATTTTTAGAGATTGTGAATTAGAGCGCTATTTCATTTCTTATTCACATTAGCCCGAAGAGGGGGTAGCCCGAATAGTTGAAAATTTTAAAATAGCTCATTCGACAGCTGAGTATGTGCAAACAGCATCAGTAATGTGTGTGCCCTCTCAAAAATTCCTCATGTGCAGTTTGCCTCGGTCGATCGGGTAACACACGCTAGGAATGATGGAATTCATCTCGCTAATTTCTCGAGTCGTTTTCACATTATCAAATAGCGCGCTACTATCCCGCTATTTCAGAAATCTCCCGAGTTGGACTCGAGAAATTTTCTCGATCAGAGCGATACAACTAGCGCGTAAATCTGTGTTCACATTATCAAAATGGGAAAATTTCCAAAGTCAGAAAATAGCGCGCTGTCTCAAAACATCTGGCTGATGTGAAAACGCCTACTGAGAGAAAACTCCCATGCATTGGACCTGTGTTAACCCGTTGATGACAGATTGATTTTGCTACAACACACATTTCCCATAGACACCTGTCCAAGTATATTCAGGACTCGTCTTTAAAGGGTTAATATAGGTCAGAGAACACACTGTTGCATGATGCTGACCTTTAGGTGATGAAGAGCAATAATTGGGTTACTACACCAATACAAATCACATCTTGCACGAGATCCTATGAATCTTAACAATGTAAACTCCTTTTTGTGTGTGTGCCCTGTACAGCCCTTACTAACTCAAAACTCTGAATTGTATTAATCCTTTATCTGCCCTGGCACTAAGCTTTATAAGACAAGCTTTGTTATGAATATTTGGAAAGCCATCTATGACTTGACTCAGTTGTAGATCAGCAAGCCAACTCAGGTGCATCAATGTTACTCAGTCCAACATGAAGGTGATGGTGACACAATAGGAATTGGGGGAATTAAATTTCCATCCTTTGACAATTAATATCCAGATATCTGTGTCAATCAGCGGACAAAGCAGAGATATGCTGCATTTTCACCATGTTCTGGGTGGCCACGGCAGTCATGTTTCAGCCACCATTGACAAAACGGGATGGATGTGAGACAACGTGGAGAGACAGGATGAGCAAACGTGACAGCATGTGATTGCTGTGAATGCCATGTCAGATTTTTGAACTGTCAAAAAATTTGCCACAGCAGTCCAATCACTATTGAGAAGCCTCATGTGTCATAATAAAACAGGGTACACGCAAGAAAACGTAACAGCACGTAATAGGGCTTGACAAAACTTGGAGGCAGTCCGTACTGGGACATGAAGGAGGATATGTGTAGTCTAGCCTGACCAGACGCCGTAACAATAAAGTTAAAAAGTTACATGTTCACCGCAGCGAGGGCTAGAATGAAGACAACAAGAATACAGAGGGGAAAAAAAAAAACACAGAAGAATATCTCATCTCTATGTTTTGGGCAAACAGAGCTGCTGTGGTCGCCCGGAACATGGTGTAAACGTAGCATTAGGATTTTAGTTAAAGATGCAAGAGACGTTACCAAGCATGTCTGTGGCCTCCTCGTACCCTCCCTGGTCAGGATCCCCCGCATCTCCTCCGCTGTCAAGGTAACCGAGGGTCTCCACTTTCCTCTGGGCCTCCACCAGGGCTGCCAATGCCTCCTTGTGCTTCTTGGCCTTCTGATCTGGCTTGGCCCGCCGCTCCTGACTGCAGGGGAGGTAAAGGGGAGGGGGGGGGTTGGGGTGAAGGGCAGCAAGCAAATATGAAATAATGCAAAGCAGGTTCTCAAACCCTTAACAGAACTATGTTTTCACTGCTCTCTTATATTCGTGTGAAACAAAACTATAACACTGCCTTCAAAAATTGTAATCTTGGCATCTACTTTTTAGTAAGTTCATGTTTAATGTGGAATGCCTTGTTTGATTGCATCAAATTATAATACATATCGTCGCTGGGGTGACAAGACCTCGTATCTCAAAAATGTCAATTTTTTTTTTTTAGCTTAATGGTCAAATAATGGGTCAAGTGATGTCCTGGCCAAATCCCAACTGTCTTACTCCAAAAATGAAGCCACCATGACATGTCAAAGAGAAGGCTTTCCCATTCACTATAGTGCTTTGGCCGCCATGTTTTTTCGCTCTCCTGAACATTTGACATTTTTGAGATACGAGGTTTTGTCACCCCAGCGACGATATATTGTTTTGTTCATGTTTGTTTGTTATGCTTTTTCTTCAATAAAAACATAAAAAACATTAAAAAACTGACGTATAACTTAATTCATTTCAATCTACAGTAGTATTCCAAGATGAACCAATTGTTTCCTGAAGCAAAGGACTTTTGAAAATGACATCAACATACATCACCACAATGCTGTACATGATGGCGAATTCAAGGAAAAATCTTTCTTACACTTTCTGCTGCTCTGACTCCTGTTTGGAGGATGAATCCTTGTCGTAAAGTTTGGTCAGCTTGTCTGTGGAGAGTTCTTCCTTCAGGAAAGCCTCCTCCACTTGGTCCGGAGGCTGGTAGGGCTTGGGAGGAGGGGGTCGGTATGGTCCTGTGTCCTGCACAGGGCACAGTGGGGTGTTGGGGGGGGGGGGGGGGGAGGAGAGTCAGAGGGGTTCCCATGACAACATAAGATGCATGATGGAAGCAGAGAGTGGCCCTGAATTTATGAGGGTATTGTGGTGATGGGTGACGTGTGAATTTTACAGTGTAGCAATGATGATTTTTACCAAAAAAAAAAAAAAGAAGAAAAAAAAAAAAGATAGCCCTCTACAATAGGCACCACAGTTTATCTAAGATGTTGGGACCCAGTCATTCGGTCAAAACCACACCCCCCACCCCCTTAGTCTGGGCTCCGTCCCCTTTTCCTTGGTGCGACCAAGAGAGGGCGCAAATTTTCTGATTGCGATAATCGAGAGACTGCGCGCCCAACGAATAAGGGTCCGGGAAGAAAGTTTCAGTTCCGATCGGATTTTGACCGAACGCGATAAATCATTCGCTCTGACAGGTCCCGCCCACCGAGTATGGTAGTAGTCTGTTCAGCCAGTCTCAGTAAATGGAATTCGCATCTATCTGATTTCGTATGTGATCTATATTAATGACATGTAGATCCATATAGGTCATAAATTGGTTTCAGAGTATTCAATTTTTCTGAAGAAAAGATACAATACCTTTTTCTTCATAGTAGGCCTAATACGAACACATAATGCTGAATTTACTGCTGAAATTGGATTAGACTAGTCATCGACTGTTCTAGGTATTACACAGTTCAGTACCTTTCTCCCAACACCCTGCAGATCTGTCCTTGGTCTCACCATGGGCGGATGGAGTACTGCATGCATGCATTGCATAATTATGTACCTTACCCAGTATAAGTGTTTAGTTTGGCCATGGAGCTAAAAACGAATGGCGATCTACTATCGTTTATCTCTAGTGATTTCTCTCTAATGTTTTTTTTTTTTTTCAACTTTGTACAAAAAATAGGGCCCAACAGTAGCCATGACTGCTCGTATCATAATTAGAAATGTTCTTGATTTTGCGATCTTGTTTGTGCAACAGGATTTTGTAAGAGAGAGGTATTTCAGTCGGCTGCACTGTGCCCGAGTGAATCCATAAACACTTTGAAAATCGAGGCACTGATTCTAAATATCAAATTGATATTATATGCAAATTGACTGGGTATACTACGACTGCAGTCGACTGTATGTTGTACTTGAGGGCCAATCCCATAAGATGAAGCCTTGAACTTCTGGAATCCCTTTTTTTTATAAACGTAAAGTAGGTTTACAATTGGATTTCTATATTATGTCTGGAGAACAATAATTCACAACACAACCACAATACTTTCAGCATAGCGCCTAAATACCACGCAATTTCAAATAAAAACATCCACAAATCTTTCTGAGTGTGGCTCTGACGATGAAATTATTAGTAATAAGTGATTTCATCGATGAATAGCCATCAAAGCTTTATGTGTTATGAAATATAACAGGTTAGAATACAAAAACACGCTTTGATTACGCGAGCATACAAAGGTTTACCGCGTTGAGCTTCACAAGGAATAGTGTTTTATCAGTTTTGATTTAAAAAAAAAATAAGCTGGTATTTTCTTCAGACCTAATTTACCAAAGGAAGATAAAGATATCACAATGTTTGATGGAGAATTTACGTGGCAAACCTTATACACGCTATGTATCCAAAAATTGAATAGGCATTGTTTTCCCGAAGGTTCGTTGATCTGAAAATAAGAGAAACTTTATAATTTTGAAGGTTTGATAGCTCCCCCACCCCCCCCCCCCAAAAAAAAGCAAACATCAAACAAACAAACAAACAAATGAAACAAGGTTCGTAAATCCACAAATGGAAAAATTGCATACTTTTAAACTAACATTCGGAATTACTAACCAATATCGTTTTAAATTAACGAACCTTCGGTATTGCAAACTTTTTTTTCTTTATTTTTCTTTTAGGGGCTATACAAACGAACATTCGGAAGACCAATCCTTTAGTATTTTAAACGAACCTTATTTCGTTTTGGATTACCGAACCATCGTAATAATAAACCCTGAAAATGAACCTCCAGAAAAACAAACTGTAACCAGAAATAAGAAATTTCTGACTCCAAAATTATTCAGCATTTACCAATCCCAGAGGGCAGCGGATATCATACAATTCTGATATTCACCTTGAATTATAATGATGATGCCATGTAACAATCAGGAGGTAAACTATAATCATCGAGAAGGCGAGAGAGCCTCCTTGATATAACAGGCAAACTCCACAACACCATGCTGAAGGGCATATAAATCAGACACTTGCTTATGAATAATATCGTAGTGCAAAATAAATTCATTAATTATTCATTTAAACTTTATGATACCACAGTCTCCGGGGTTCACTCCTCAGAACAATACATATTACATGATAACAACATGGTATGGACTCCTATAAAGTTTATCTAACTGCATGCCCTAGATTTTTAATCCTTCATTGTTGGACGATAATTAAAGATGTTCATTAACAGCATGATTAAAGGAGAAATATCTGGTATTTCCAATGAAACATAATAGTACGTTACCGTTAAGACAAATTGCAATATGTCGTGCCCCACACTGCGCATCGTCAATTTTTATACAGATGTTCAATGCATATAAATGCAATTTTACTAATAGCTGGGTTCGAAAGTTATATCATCTGTGATGTGTAAATATTTGCTAAACTATTTACTTCCGGGTATTGCTTTCCAATAGGTGATCTTTAACCATACAGACAAGAGAAAGTCCACTCCCATTAAAAAAGAGAAGTAAAATGCATGTCTTTTCAACAGTATGGTTTTGCGGGAGGTAATTTGCTAGTCGTATCTTATTCAATTTTGCCCCCTCCTTTTTTTGTGTGAGTATCAATTAGAATGACCTGTATTCCGTCCTGCATTCACATTGGTGAGCACCCATTAAAAAGAAGTGTTCGCTTTCAAAGTCATAAGACAATTTGAGTCACTGTGTACCTGCGTCTG
Source organism: Diadema setosum (assembly GCF_964275005.1). Classification (NCBI taxonomy): domain Eukaryota; kingdom Metazoa; phylum Echinodermata; class Echinoidea; order Diadematoida; family Diadematidae; genus Diadema; species Diadema setosum. The sequence continues at coordinate 34,011,382 of NC_092700.1, read as the reverse complement.
TGAAGCATTCTCCTATACATCATTACAATGTCATGTTGTATTATCATCCTTCGATCAACACGGCTTAATGTATACCATTACAAGTTTGTTTCCTTTTGCTTTGTTTTGCTTTACTGCTATAGGTTAGCACTAACACCTTTTCAGGGAAAATAGATGTGTGTTATAACCCTCCTGTTACTTCAAAATCCATTCAGTTAATAAAATTAAAAGAATTGACATATTGTTATCGTCACGTATCAGCACATGCCGTGTGAACATAACAGCGGGTATTGTTGTGATGGTTAAGTGTGCTATTTACAAGTACATAACTACAAACCGTTCTTTTAAGTTTCGGCTAATGAACATTATTTCATTATCAGAAAAAAAAATAGTGAGCAATAGTTTATTTTCGAATAAACGAGCCTTCGGAATAACAGACATAGCTTTTAACCAGCACCATATTCCTCACGAACATAGCACTATCAGCATAATCTGTTTTAAAGGCAAGCCACAAGTGTTTTGGTAAAAAGACGCAAGGAATAATGTTGCTTTTACGTTTAGATTGAAGTAGTTTGACTATGAAAGTTGTTACTATGAATAAATTCCCTCAGAGCGTTTGTATAAGTTTATAATTGGATGAATCCTGCGAGTTATGTTGGCCAGGGAGTGAGTTTTCGTAACGTATACGTTTCCCACCTGCGCTTTTCCATGGAAATGAGATAATAAAGTTATTTTAATGTGTTCTATAGTGAGATATGGGAGTAGTTCCTTGCAGGTGAGCTATATAAGGCTGTCATAATCCTTGAGGAGAAATCTCATAGCAGGGTATCACGTATGTTTCGTTGAATCTTAAAATACCTTATGGAATTCGTCAGTGAAATCCGTCTGTATTTGACTCGATCTATATAAAAAAAAAACAATAACAAAAACACGAACCTCTTCGTTATCCTACCCGCTGGCGCAATCCAATGAATTTCACTTGCCTTTGTTGACCATGACAATTTTTTTATTCCTATCTACAATCAGGCTTTCAAAGACAGAAATCTATTTTGGCACGATCGACTATTTGAATCTGGTTCCTACATTCGATATTTTGTAATGATAATAATAGTATTTTTTTTTTTTTTTTTTTTGGGGGGGGGGTCTGGTTTTTAATATCTTTGCTAGAGTTGCTTTACCAAAAATATGACTTTTGTGACACGGGATCCCTTAAATCTATTGGAATATTGATCAAAAGTCATGTATATGAAGATCACATATTTTAGCGGATATAGTGGGATTGACCCTTTTACGGATGTCATTCTGTTATGCTCGGAGGAATCAATCTAAAATAAAGTCTGTAATCTACAATAAGCCTATAATGTCCAATGAAACATTTTTTCATCGTACTATAAAATCGTGGTATCTCCCCTATTTGGATGGAGGCTACGTTTCATGAAAAGACTTCTCTCTCATAAGACACACAGACTTTACTTCTCTTGTATACATAATATAGCTACATAATTATGAGAATCTTTGGAATTTCCTTGATTTTATGTAAAGACTTTTATATGATGACTTCATGAAATCATGGACCCTAGTGGTAGGGTCCATGATGAAATCATGGAATGGGCAGCTTGTCTCTCATCATGCATAAAGAAAGCACGTAGGCCTACATTAATGCAGTATGATGAGCTGGCGGTCGAAGTACAAGTTTAGTCTAGCAGCCAGAAAGGGTCCCCGTACACCCCCCTAAAACAAAATTCTACGATATGTTCGAAGATCGTCAGAACCTGTATTTTCCGAATCCGGTTGTCGCCAGCGGAAAAAAAGGTTGCGCGCGCGTCTTATTTGCATATTTCTAAGATGGCCGCCGCCCGTTGCTAGGAGATGGATTATTTTTGAATAACTTTATTTAGGAATAACAAATTACCATAAAAATGGTATCATTTTGAAGAGAATTAAATTTCCTACAAGCTGATACCCCATTTGATGGGATAAATAGTTGTTGTCATGAAATATTAAGGAAGGAATTATGTTTTTTAGCATTTTTCTAAAAAGATACGGAATTTGGTTATAATGTTCTTTTCCATACATCTAATATGCATTTACAAATAACATTTGAAATTTCCTAAAATTATCCCCCAAACATAGCTATTATCATGTGAAAACGGCTTTCCAATACACCAATTCCTTTAAAAGTTACACGACATTAAAGGGGATAAGGTTCAATAGGTTTTACAGCAATATTTAAGGGTTATAATGTCTCCGCGCGCAATTGCGTAGGTTCTGTATGTGGGGTTTGTTGTAGATCACTGCTATCTATTGATCAAATCTCATCGAAATCGGCGAAGAAAGAAAGAAAAATTACACTTTCTATTCCTTATATGAAATAAAAATGTTTTTTTTTTCTATTCTGTGTTATCAAACTCAATCCATTCAGCTTCCCATATGAACAGTTTCTTGTCTTTTTGGATTCCCTCCAAAATCACAACTTATCTGATATTAAAAAGTTAAAGAAAAAAATTTGACGTGACAGTTTCCTCTTATTGGAAGATTAAAGTGAAAAAAAGAAGAATCTTATGCTAAAAGCCCTAAGAAATAAAGAACTTGTTAAATGGCCTTTCAGAGTTTAAAATGAAACATGGCTATCTTATTTTTTCATAACAAAATGAAGGGAAGTATCTGTGTAGTTCATGTCGGCCCATACTGGGTTACTATTCTTCAGAAATGGTCCCCGTGCACCCCCCCCCCAAAAAAAAAAAAAAAAATCTACGATGTGTTCGAAGATCGTCAGAACCTGTATTTTGCGAATCTGCTTGTCGCCAGCGGAAAAAAGGGTTGCGCGTGCGTCTAATTTGCATACTTCTAAGATGGCCGCCGCCCGTTGCTAGGATACGGATTATTTTTGAATAACTTTAGTTAAGAATATCAAATTACCATAAAAATGGTATCATATTAAAGAGAATTAGATTTCCTACAAGTTAATACCCCGTTTTATGTAATAAATAGTTGTTGTTATGAAATACTAAGGAAGGAAGGATTTTTTTTTTTACATTTTTCCCAAGAAATACAGATTTCAGTAATGTTTTTTCCATACATTTAATTTCTGTTTACAAATAACATCGGAATTTTCCTTAAATTAAACCCCATAAATAAGTATTATTCTGTGAAAGCGGCTATTCAATACACCAATTTCGTTAAAAGTTACACGACATTAAAGGGAAAAGGTTCAATACGGTTATACAGAAATTTAAGGGTAATGTCGACGGCCGCACTTGCGTAACGCGTGTAGTACTGTAATAATCATTGCAAGTATGAGACCCTATCACTTCTTACATCCAAATTATTGATTAAATATCATTAAATCTTGTGGAATATGAAAACAAATTAAATTTTTTATTCGCTATCACCTTTGATCTACTCAGCTTCACTTTTAGTTTACGTCTTTTTTCATCAAATAGAATGAAGGCCTTATCGAGAGGTGTAATTTCATGACGGCCGAAACGGGATTACCTGGATACGGGTTTCCAACATATCGATATTAATCAAACTTCTCTTCATCAACTCTTATTCTTCTGATCATCTTCGCACACATACTCACACCTCCAGTATCGCACACAGGCATTCATGCAGGGGAAATGAGCTCAGTCATGAATTTCGTGAATTTATTCAATAGGCCATTAATGCATTCATGGAACATCAAACTCGAATGCTTTATTTAGATGTCGAAATAAGAGTTACATGTATACCGCACAAGCGAAATATTTCTCACCATGCTCTAGCATGAAATCAATTTATTTTTTTAAGATAAGATCGCACATACGTGTTCTCATTCTTTGGTGGTTCGCCTGATGGTTTTTAAACATATTGCTCATACGTTTATTATTGCCAAGAAACTAATAGATAGATTACAAATACCAAGGAATGGCATTGATAAAAACGAATAGTTGCAAGTCAAATCCAGTCGCTTTCAAATTCTGTGTTTTTTTTTTTTATAAAAAATGATTTCATGCACTTAACTTTATTACATGGGTTGATTTAAATGCAATACAACTTAAACTTGGTTGTTAAATCCGTTAGGAGTGACTAATAATCAATATTATACAAAAATGAGAGAGAGAGAGAGAGAAAAAAAATGTTATGGTTAAGTAGACCTTAATGCATGGATCTATAAAACATGAGGGAAATGTCTGAGGGAACATTAACTATGCATGCGTGTATGTATGTATGTGTGCATGTATATACTATAAGTATGTATACAGTTGTATATATCTATATCTATATATATATATATATATATATATATATCACGTTTATATTTATGCAGGTTTGTATACTTTTGTGTTGTGTGTGTTTGTGTTCAAGGATGTATGTGTATGACTAATGTGTTAAACATTAGACATATTCAGAGTGTAAATGTTTAGCCACAACGAATACAATATTTTCATGTTTTCCACAGAAATTAGTTGCTAAAATGATTTGAAGTGTATCTGCTATAGGCGCATCTGACGTGCAATCCACTTTTAGAGCGCATGTAAGTTCCGCTGGAATAACATTTTAACTCATGCATGAATTAAATACACCATCCAATGTTTTCAGATATCCATGCCCTACTCGTCCGCCGGTCCTTTTTAGATAGAGTAACTATAAATGTGCATTATCGATACCCAAAAGATTATTGACATTGCACGTTAAACACTTTCACTATAGGTTGCCATTGTCGCGAGTCTCGATATGCTAATACATGTATACTATCTACCACAAATCGATTCTTAGTCTACGAGTGACCGTGGTGATCTTATCATGGCTTATCACATCTTGAGGTCTATGGTGGTAATCGTGTTGATCGTAGAAGAATTATTGGACTGTTCGAAAAATTACTACGATCAACACAATGTCTTTGACTGACATCAAGATTTGATTATCTGATGATCAGCACGATTAGTCCCCGAGTAAGACCACGATTTCGGGCGAATCGAGAAAGTGGACCCAGCTTAGTGAATTCCACGAGAGTGGTAACGTACCATAAGGATAATCAACACGACAGTTTCAATACCGTACACTATATCAATATTTACATATCTTCAAAGATTACTTCACCTATGTAATCTAGATTCTTTTGTATGCCTCCGCCAAGAAGTGGTGCCGGAGGCATTATGTTTTCGGGTTGTCCGTCCTTCCGTCCGTCCTTCTCTCCGTCCGTAATGAATTTTGCGGACAGCGTAACAAAAAAAAAAAAAAACCCTGAAATTTGGCATGTATGTGTATTGGGGGTGAAATTCTGCCTATCAACTTTTGGGTGCACATGCTCAAGGTCAAAAGTCAAAAGGTCGAGGTCAAATGCTTAAAATTTCACTATTTCCCTCATATCTCTGCAATGCCTAAAGATATTTTCTTGAAACTTAGTGTATACAGGTATTACCCAGTTAAAATTCACTGGTAAAAGTTTGGGGTGATAAGGTTAAGGTCAAATGTGAAAAGGTCAAGTGAAAATGTTAAAATTTTACTTTTTTTCTCTGTATCTTGGATATTGTTCAAGGTATCTTCATGGAACATAGTATATATTATGCATGTACTGACTGGAAGTGATTATCTAGGGAATTTGGGGTTCATAGGGTCAAAGGTCAAGGGCAACACTTCAAAATTTTACTATTTCCCTCATATTTATGCAATGCCAGCAGGACTTTTTTTTTTAAACTTGGTGTATGCATGTATAACCCAAAATAGAGATTCTCTGGCAATTTCTTTTTTTTTTTTTTTTTTTTTTGCCAAAAAGGTCAAAGATCAAAGATCAAGAGAAAGTGCTGAACTTGCTTCTTCCTCCATGTCTCGGAAGTGGCTCATGGCATCTTGAAACTTAGTACATATTTATGCATGTTCTGCCTGACAGTGATTCTCTTATGAATTTTAGGGTCAAAGGCCAGATGAAAATGGTAACAATTTATTACTCAATACAAAAATTGCACTTTTTCTCCATACCTTGAAAATTACTTAATGCATAAACTTATGAAAGGGCCAAAGTCAAGTTTAAGTCCTAAAATCCCCAAATACATGCTCTCTTATTCATCCAATTAGACCTAGGTCAAGGAAGGTGACCATTTTGAATTTTGAATGGAAACAATGTCATTATCGTTTTCAAATTCCCAGTAACAGGGCATTTAATCTTGTTGCTTTCGCGTGGCCTTTCTTTCTATAATATACAAGAAGTAAATTTGTTATTGCTTTCAGCAATAACAAATTTGGGCCCGTTTATCTATATCATGACGAACCTCCGGAATAACGAACCTTTGGGGAAAAAAATGAACCTTCGGAATAATAAACTGTGACCAATATTGTTATATTGTACAAGCTTTAACGCCGACATCTATTAACCTACTATATTAGTACTTTCACTCTTTGAAAGGAAACAACCAACGACACAACAGGAATGGAAACAATGTCATTATCGTTTTCAAATTCCCAGTAACAGGGCATTTAATCTTGTTACTTTCGCGTGGCCTTTCTTTCTATAATATACAAGAAGTAAATTTGTTATTGCTTTCAGCAATAACTAATTTGGGCCCGTTTATCTATATCATGACGAACCTCCGGAATAACGAACCTTTCGGGGAAAAAAATGAACCTTCGGAATAATAAACTGTGACCAATATTGTTATATTGTACAAGCTTTAACGCCGACATATATTAACCTACTACTACTTTCACTCTTTGAAAGGAAACACGCCAACAACAAACGACACAACAGGAATGGAAACAATGTCATTATTGTTTTCAAATTCCCAGTAACAGAGCATTAATCTTGTTACTTTCGCGTGGCCATTCTTTCTATAATATACAAGAAGTAAATTTGTTATTGCTTTCAGCCGGCAGCATAGCTTTCGATGGTTTGTGATATCATTGGAATTAAAACATTGAGCTCTCCATAGCTGACAATTGTAAAGTAGTAGCCCGCCAAAGTTGGATTACCTTTTTTTTGATACGCACTGTATAACCTGAAAAAAAAACAACACAGATTTATTGGGTTTTTATCAATTGTACATTATAGCCACTCATATAATGATGTATTGTTTGAGTTAGTCTTCGTACACCACTTAATTACCAACTGCTAATAATAGTCGTAATCTTCGTTGTAATATTAAACTAGAAATGTCGCTATGACGACTGGTATGCCTCCGCCATAATGCATGATTCTCCTAATAGGTCTATAGTACATGTGGACAATGTGTGATTACATTTTCACAAAACTGGCAAAATATTGTAATGGCATGTTTGTCACAAATGTGTTGAATGGTCACCTTTCTTGACCTAGGTTTAATTGGATGAATAGGAGAGCATGTATTTCACTTGATCTTTGACCTTTGACCTATCGTAGATTTTTTTTGGGGGGGGGGGTGCACGGGGACCATTTCTGAAGAATTTATGATGTAACCCAGTATGGGCCGACATGAACTACACAGATACTTCCCTTCATTTTGTTATGAAAAAATAAGATAGCCATGTTTCATTTTAAACTCTGAAAGGCCATTTAACAAGTTCTTTATTTCTTAGGGCTTTTAGCATAAGATTCTTCTTTTTTTTTTCACTTTAATCTTCCAATAAGAGGAAACTGTCACGTAAATGTTTTTTCTTTAACTTTTTAATATCAGATAAGTTGTGATTAATTTCACGTTCTTGGAGGGAATCCAAAAAGACAAGAAACTGTTCATATGGGAAGCTGAATGGATTGAGTTTGGTAACACAGAATAGAAAAAAAAAAATTATTGTTCTTCTGTATGGACCAGTGCTAATAAGTCACATCTGAATATACTTTTTATTTTACAGAAAAGAGCTTTGAGAATTATTCTAAATGCTGATATGTTTGCACGAAGTGATGAATTATACAATCAGTCAGGAATTGAACCTCTTCAAAGGAGATGGAAAAAAATGAATCTTATTCTCCTGTTTAAATGTATCCATCATACTGCTCCTGAATACCTTGCCAATCGAATATGCATGCAAACTTCGCAATATTCTCTCCGTAATACTTTATGTAAAATATTCTTGCCAAAACCAAATACAAATTTTAAACGGAACAGTTTTTTATATTCTAGTGCAATATTGTTTAATAGTCTACCGTATGATATTCGTTCGAGTGATACAATCTGTATTTTTAAACGGAATATAAGAAGATATGATTTGTTTTGAGGCTGCGTTTTAAATATACATATTTTTTGTTGTTATTATACATACATACATATCACGAATGATTGTTTGCATACTCTGGCAGAAAATTCAATTCATCTAGGCACATTTTTTATGCTTTTGAAGTGAATAGGAATACTTGTACTTTTTATTTTGAGTATTTTTATTTTTTTATTCTTGTTTGTTTGTTGTATACAATTATTTATGTAATTTGTATGTATTGTTTTACCCTGTAAATCATTGTATTTTTACGTGGACCCCTTTGAAAATCAGTCTTGTGCTGAAAGGGCTATCCACCCTGTGAATGGAAATGAATAAATAAAAAAAAAAAAAAAAAAACATTTTTATTTCATATAAGGAATAGAAAGTGTAATTTTTCTTTCTTTCTTCGCCGATTTCGATGAGATTTGATCAATAGATAGCAGTGATCTACAACAAACCCCACATACAGAACCTACGCAATTGCGCGCGGAGACATTATAACCCTTAGATATTGCTGTAAAACCTATTGAACCATATCCCCTTTAATGTCGTGTAACTTTTAAAGGAATTGATGTATTGGAAAGCCGTTTTCACATGATAATAGCTATGTTTGGGGGATAATTATAGGAAAATTCAAATGTTATTTGTAAATGCATATTAGATGTATGGAAAAGAACATTATAACCAAATTCCGGATCTTTTTAGAAAAATGCTAAAAAACATAATTCCTTCCTTAATATTTCATGACAACATCTATTTATCCCATCAAATGGGGTATCAGCTTGTAGGAAATTTAATTCTCTTCAAAATGATACCATTTTTATGGTAATTTGTTATTCCTAACTAAAGTTATTCAAAAATAATCCGTCTCCTAGCAACATTCGGCGCCCATCTTAGAAATATGCAAATTAGACGCGCGCGCAACCTTTTTTTCCACTGGCGACAACCGGATTCGGAACATACAGGTTCTGACGATCTTCGAACATATCGTAGAATTTTGTTTTAGGGGGGGGGGGGTGCACGGGGACCCTTTCTGGCTGCTAGACTAGTTAGTGGGCTCAACTTCAGAACAAAACCCCCTATTTTGGTGGACAATGCTGTAGTGTAGTGGAAGTGGGCAGCACTACCACACACTACCAGCGGGAGTGCGATCAGCTGGTATTCGCATTAACTAGTAAAACTGTCTGATTGACTGCGAGTCATGAATATTCATGACCACTCAAGCGTGAACTCTTGACCCTGTTCGATCCGGCGAAAGTATTTTACTGGACTCTTTTTTCTCGGGTATCGCAGTTCTCGGCGTATCGCAATTCTCGGGTGTCACGCCCTCATACGGCTTGTCGCGTACACTGAATCACCCCTACGAGTAAAAAGAGTCCAGAAGCTAGACTACCACCCCCTTAGAAAAAACCCCGATCCGCCCTGCTTGGAGGCATTCTGCCTTAAATACAAAAACATCATGGTGCAACGTAACATTGTCCCTACTTTGCAGTTTGCTATCAGCGCGAGACATTTGCTGCTGTCACATTACAGGCAATAGTTAAAAGTTATCACAAGATTACAAGGTCTGTATAAAGATACGTACCATTTCTGTGACCCACGCTTGTGCACCTGATGGAACGAACAAAACAGACAAGAATAATCGAGAAAAGGGAAAAATGAACTATATTTTTCACATCACGTTACCCTTAGCCAATAGAAAAAAGCAACAACTGAGCACAAAATGCACACACGTACACCCGTGTACATACATGCATGCCTACTCACACACACATACACTTATATAAATCATATTTGTATACAAATATTTGTTCCATCTTATTCTTTCATAGCATGAGGCTGAAGAGAATACAGAAATATGGAGAAAATCTAAAAACCATTATACACTTGTAATTGTTCGCTCTCTCTCTCTCTCTCTCTCTTTCACTCTAATTCTTACTTTCTCTCTTTCTCACATCTATCATCTTTCCACCCTACATGTACTTCTTAGGAAAGTGCAGTTTGCAGAAATATGAACTAGCAAAAGTGCATTTCGCCTTCTCATGTAATACACACACAAAAATTAGCCAAACATATTTAAAGGGATGGTACAGTTTTGGTGGAGATGAGAATTGGGCTTTTAACTTTTTGCAAGATACCAAGAAAACACTTATGATATAGTACAGAGCATACCATTTTAAGAGGAATTCAGAGTTTATTTGATGAAAGTCGGGTTTGGAATGACTGAAACATCCAAAACAAAGTAAAACAAAGCGATCGTACTAGAGTGTGGGTCCCACACTTTATTAGAATCGTTCTTTTTTGGGATATCTCAGCCATTCCAAAACCAATTTTCATCAAATAAACGTTGAATTCCTCAAAGAATTTCTTGCTCTTTCATATTTCATAAGAGGTTTCTCATTATCTCACCAAAAAATGTTAGAAACCTGAAATTAGGTCTCAACCAAAACTAAACGATCCCTTTAACAATAGAGGAAGAAGTACAGAGATCAGAGTTGCAAATCCTCATCCCTTTCTTTTCTTTCTCTTTTTCTTTTGTCTCTTCTCCTGTTGTCCATCACTGTCCATCTGAGTAATAAAGTAAGTAGGTAGTAAGTAAATAAGTAGGTATTAAAGTACATCTATAATTAGGTAAGCATGTAAGTAAGTATGTGCTTCCTTAAGTTGGTTGGAGAGGCCCAAGGGTCATAGTGATTTTGATTGCTTTTTTCCAACCCGGCTCCTTAGGGAAGCTCAACAGGGAAAGCCTGACACTTTGTTTTCTTGTGTTTTGTTTGTTTATTCTGTTTCTCTTTTATCACTTGTATTGTTTTGCAAATGACGAATGAATAATAATAACAATAATAATAATAATAATAATAATAATAATAAGTAACTAAGTATGTAAGAAAGTAAGTAATCAAGGAAGTGAGAAAGTAAGTAAGTATGTAAGTATGTAAGTAAGTAAGTAATTAAGTATAGTATTTAAAAGTACATGTTAGTGTTAGTAAGTATAAAGTGCAGTGCCTGCCTCACCTGGACTGAAGAGGGTTTTGGGCCTCTGAGGGGGCTTCTCCTGGGACTGGACAAAGATCTGCTCTACGTCCGCCTCGCTGGACGGCGTGGATTTACTGGACTCCTCCTCCGCCCCTCCGGCACTGGAGCTCTTCCGCAGCTTGCGGGCTGGATGACGACAGTGTGAGATGCATGAAGCAAGACAACAAAATCAACGATGAGCAAAAATAAAACAACAAACCAGATAGATAGCCCAAATACATTTAGAGGATGTCGGTGACTCAAACAATTAATCATTGCAAATAGTAGTCAGGTTGTTGTTCTTACATGTATATAACACATAAAACCTTGCAAGATATTGTATATTTCCTACAGATGAATTTGACTTGTTGCCTCAATGTTTTGCTACATTATGAAGACTTAAAGGACAGGTTCACCCTCATAAACATAAGGATTGAGAGAATGTAGCAATATTAGTAGAACTCATCATTGAAAGTTTGGGGAAAATCAACAATCCGTTCAAAAGTAATGAAATTTTAAAGTATCTGCACAGTCACTGCTGGATGAGAAGACTACGAGAGTGTATGATGTCATATGCGTACAACGTTATAAAGAAAATATAAAGAGAATTTCACAAAATGTTACTTTTTGAAAAAAAGTGCACATTTCCTCAACTCATAACTAATGTATGTTAATGGTAATATCATTCCCCTTGCCTTCTGAAAGAGGGAAGTCAAGTGTTCTTTTATTATGAGAGAAAAGTAAAAATATCTTGATTTTTCCTTATACTTTCTTTATATGGTTGTACACATATGACATCACAAGCTGAAGTAGTCTTCTCATCCAGCAGTGACTAAGCAGAAACTTCAAAAATTCATAACCTTTATACAGATTATCCAATTTTCCTCAAATTCATGCTGATGTGTTCTATTAATATTGCTGCATTCACTCAATCCACATGTCTATGAAGGTGAACTTGTCCTTTAATTCTGTAATCCCAGCCTTTCTCTGAATACTCACATTGTATTCCATCCTACATGACTGTGTGAGTACTTCACACTGGTTTCATTGAAGGCCTGGACTATCACATGAAAGTGTTCTGTACAAATTGTATTTGATAAAGCTGGAGTTTGTGAGAGCAAATACAGCGAATATTTGGCAATATACATGTACTACTTTAAAGTAAACTGGTGAGGCCGGAATGCTTATTGTGGAAAATCTGAAGTTGCATTTGGGCGATACAGGGCTTCTATGCCTTGAATCTTCTCGTACTATTAAAGGGGGTGGCTAGTAACTGATCAGTGGGAATCAGTGGGAATGCTGGAGGGTGATTGTTTCAATCCTTGTGGGATTCATTTAAGAGTACACTATATATCTATTCTTGCGTGAAAATTATTTGCTTCAGAATGGTCTCATATTCAAGTAATGTGCAGTTTAATGTTTCCAGGTAAGTGTCCCTGGTCAGTGACGGGGCATTAATCTGCACATTACTTGAATATGAGACCGTTCTGAAGCAAATAATTTTCACACAACAGTAGATATATAATGTACTCTTCAATAAATCCCACAAGGACTGGAACAATCATCCCTCAGGATTCCCACTGATTCCCACTGATCGGTTACTAGCCATCCCCTTTAAGTTTTCAAATGGTACGAAAATTCTTTTGCCATGGATGGAGCATAATATTCAAGGCAAATGGAAGAGAATCACATCTTTGCAGACAGAACACACCATGCTCTTTAGTAATAGAATATCACTATTATCAATGTACTAGGTGTTACAAAAAACATTTCCAACTTTTGATCCTTAATAGTTCAAAAACTGTAAATCAGATAACACTGACATTGATATGAGCAATAGCTGAATAGTGTACAATTTTGTTGGAGGCAATTTTAAAATTACAGCATGATTCAGTTTCATCAAATTAAACATTAATTCTTCAGTTAGGTTTCAGATTTTGCTCTATTTTCAACCCTCTGTACAAAACTTTAAGTTTGGACAGAAGTCAATTGGTGTGTATAAGAGTGTGTAGTTGACACCCAGACAATGGTCTTGGACAATGACCAGGATTTGAATGCTCCATTATTCATTCACGAGGAATTCCACTATCACAGCTAGTCTTTATTCATTCTGAAATGTGGTGTATGTAAGCACATGGAAACATGTGGTTACTTTTTCATGTGCATGCATTTCACCCTTTGCTAGGAATTCAAACTAACAGTGCCTAGGGCAATCCATCATGAGTAATTAATAAAGCATTCATGTGCCTTGGAGCAGAGCTCTGAACAGGTGGTATCCAGGTCCATTGTTCAGGGTCATTGTAAGTACACACTCATATACACATCAGTAGTTCCTCTGTAAAGTTCAGGTTTTGTACAGAGGGTTAACATTTGACCAAAATCTGGAATCTAACTTTGAAATTAATCATTGATTTCATGAAACTGGTATAGGTTTTCATATTCAAATCACTTCCAACTAAATTGTACACTATTCAGCTATTACTCATACCAATGACAGTTTTTATCTGATTATTATACTTTTCAAGCTATTAAGCATCAAAAGTGGGAAATGTTTTTTGTTAACACCTGGTACATTGAATAGGCAATGAAGTGCATGCTATACTATGATTTCATCACAAGACTATAATCCAATGCATCATTACACAATCATCTTAAGACACAGAACAATGGCAGAGGGTATAGACTGACATAAAAAACAACAACAAAACAGCTGAAAACAAAGCTTGTGATGGCTGCATGCATTATCATCCACTCAAAATTTCCTTTTGTAATTCAATGCATTTCAAAGCTGAAGTTAGCATAATGCGTTGTCTACTCAACTATGAGGCATTTGACTGAAAAGCACTGCTGGTATTCTACATGCACTGATAATTTCATTTCATGTGCACCATGTCAATTTTGTATTAGCTAAAAGCATCTGTTGAAATGTTAGGGGGAACATTTACATAATATTTCTAGACCCAAAGCACAGATTAATATGCACTAGAGATGGCACCAGGCCCAGTCCCACATTTGAAGAATGACAGAGAGTCGATGTTGAAGTGGGCTGCACAGACACAGTTACATAGAGCAGCATACTGTAAAACGAGGAATGTTCGTGTGCATTTTCATTTCGCTCGCGCCAAGATTCGCGAAATTAAAATGCATGCGAAAGTTCTTGTCTACACTATATGCATTGAACGCCAGTGGCAGTTCGCAAAAATTTAATACCACAAAAAAGGTTGTCTCCTCCAATTCGCGAAATTTCATGCCGTGAATATATCATGTTTTACAGTATAAGGGTACTTGACCTTTAACCCCACACAGCCCCATACTGAGCACTACTGCCAAGATTTGTCAAAGAACTTTCAAAGGGAAAATGGACCCTGGACACAAGAGGGCGCTGTTGCATTGACATGCACCTACACATCTGATATGTTTGGAATGTTCAAATAAAATCCATTCATAAGGTGACGAGTGTGTCAAGAATGTTTGAAATTAATGCCAGCTTCTGATTCAGCCATTGTGTTTGGCAGGTTCCGCCTACAGAGCTGTACTTCATTAATGTGCACAGTCCTTTTAAAAATAAAATTTGCTCACTGGCTAGCCACACAAATTTGTGTGTTAATATGTCATCATCTTTGATTGACTGATATCTAGCTTCATATTGTCAATCTTTGTAATAACGATGGCAGAGATCAACCAAAAGTGCCCTCTGGAATTTTGGGTCCTTGTACCTTTAAAGGTCCAGTTTACCTTTGGGAGCAGTGATTTAAAAATGTTCAAGATATCACATTTGATTCATATGTGTAGGTCTGTTGTATCATAAAACATCCTACCATATAAAATTTTTGCAATAAAGCCTAAAATATAAGGAGATATCAGTGTTTTTCTCAATAAACCGTAACTGTATACGCTTTAGTCTGGAAACATTTTTATTATAACTATTGTTTATATTTTGTGTATTTAACAACACTTAACATCGATTACACGGATTCAAATTTTTACAGTGGTTGTTTCTATCCCTAAATTACATTTCAGAACTATTTTAAAGCACTAATGCTGGGTTTTTGTTTCATATGCAAAAGGTAAATTGTGCCTTTAATTACCACATTTCTCTACACAGACAATTTGAAACAAACAAAAAAAGAATGCAATAAAAGAAAACAGCATTCATTGAATAATAAATCAATAAAAGCAGTAAAATATGGTAAAATGAATCAAAACAAACTGAAAAGAGGCAATAAAAAATAAATTTTATAAATTGAAATTGGTGGGGTACAAAAAACATTCTCAACAAACAGGAACAAGCTACACTACAATTGCAACATGGCAAAATAATAAGCACAGGAAAACTAGTACTCACTCAGAGCGTGAGTGAAAATAAAACTAGAATTGTCACTGAAGGTGATTAATACCCCCGCCCCTAGTGTTGCTTTATAGTATGTGATGTCATGAGGGCAATGACGTTAATACCAAGTTTGTGCACTTGTCGAATTGGAGACAGAATAATTTTAGTTTACTGTACAATTACAGAGTTGACACTGAGTATAAAACTTACAGCAAATGGAAGCATGCTTTTCCCCAGCATCTATCATACACTCCAAATTTGACCTTCGTAGCTTGGTTTATGTTGATACAAAAATAAGTGGTTACCATGGCAATACATTTTTCTTACTAACACATTGGTGTCTTGCAAAACTACACTTCTAGATCATGATATATATTAAATTTGACTTTAATTGCTTGAATGATGGAAAAGTTATTTGATCCCCAAGGTTTTGGTAAAATCGTGGTTACCATGGCAATGGTTTATGTGACAAACACAAAAATTATGTGTTCTACATCTATACCTCAGGGCCATAATGCCTACCAAATTTGGTTTCAATTGCTTGAAAACTGTGGAAGAAGTTCACTCCACAGGATTAAAAAAAAAAAAATGCGGTTACCATGGCAATGCATTGTCCGATACAAATACAAAGGACATTTTGCAAAACTACACTTAAAGAGCATCATACACACCAAATATCACCTTCATAGATTAAATGGTTCAATTTGATACAAAAATGAATGGTTACCATGGCAACACATTTTTCTTATATAACACATTGGTGTCTTGCATAACTACACCTCCCGATCATCATACATACTAAATTTGACCTTAATTGCTTGAATCATGTGGAAGTTATTCAATCCACAAGGTTTTGGTAAAATTATGGTTACCATGGCAACACTTTGTCCAACAAGCACAAAAATTATGTGTTCCACATCTATGCCTCAAGGCCATAATGCCTACCGAATTTGATTTCAATTGCTTCAAAACTGTGGAAGTTGTTCACTCCAAAAGATTTCGAAGAAAACATGCGGTTACCATGGCAACGCTTTGTCAAGTACAAACACAACGAGTGTCTTGCATAACTACACCTATAGATCATCACAGATACCAATTTTGAAATTGATTGCTTAAATACTATGGAAGTTATTCAATCCAACGCATTGTCCGACCAACACTAAAAACATGTCTTGCACATCTATACCTCAATATCATCATTTACCCTAAGTTTCATTTAAATTGCTTCAAAACTGTAGGAGGAGTTCGCGACGCAAGATTTTGCAACAGACCGACCGACCGCCCAACATCACAGTGATTCCTATATACCCCCTTTACACTATGTGTGGCTGGGGTATAACAATGTATTCAAATATTTCTCTCTATTTTTTTTTTTTTTTGGGGGGGGGGGGTAAAATCTAGCACTTTCAGTTCTCTACCAAAGATTCCAGTTCAGCATTAACAAAATACAAACCTGGCTTTAAACAAGTAAGCAGGAACAACATTGATATTTATTGATATACGAGAAAATATGAATTTGTCTTGATCTACAGTGAAGCATTATTTCCCAAACTATGGTAGAGAGAGAAAAAAAAAAAGAGAGGTCCTGTCTTGTGGCCAAACTCGTGTGTTGACTGCCATCTACCCCTGTAATACATGAAACAGGCTGGAATCAATACTGTATTCACAGATTAAATTCCCTAAGCTATGGTAGAGAGAAAAAAAAAGAGAAGTCCTGTCTTGTGGCCAAACTCATGTGTTAACTGCCATCTATCCCTCGCCATAACATGAAACACCCTGGAATCAGTCTAGCTGTATTCACAGTGGTTGCTTTGAGTTGCAGCTTCTCCACAGAAAAAAAAATTAACTTGGTAGCCCCCTCAATTAGTCTGGGCATATACAAATGTGTAAACAAACTAATTAAGAATTAAAAATAGAAAAGAAAATGGATACTAAATGAATGAGTATGCAAAGAGTGAATTGAAGGGCTGTTCAAGAATAACATTTAACTTGATAATCACGACCATACACTTGTATGTACCTGTGCAAGTCTTTTTGTCATGTTCTGTTGAACAATTATGATGTTTATGACTGTGAATGTGCATATTGAATGCTGTTTGATGGCATTGGATTAAGCCATTACTTTCAAGCTGGAACAACTCCACAACGATTTTATACATCTGTACACCTGCTCCCGGGAAGTAATGGGTTAATTCAGCACAGCTATTACACTGACAGTTTAATAAATGATATCAACTGCCTTGCCTACAGCAAATTGGCTAGCACTTCATAATTAATATCTGCCTACTGACCATGCATCAAAACCCAGTTTATGAATGCTACCAGAATTGAAACTCTTCCATCTGTTTGGCTATGACTCGCATTCTGATTAGAAACCGAAACATGTGGGGCATGGTTCAATCAAAGAAGTTTAAAAATGTCTGTCACACAAGAGACAAACGTATGACCCTTTGCTCTACTGCCTGAAGAAAGGCCAGGACAAGTGGGAGAAAATGAGAAAGGGTATTAACTAGAGACAAACAGACAGAGAATGAAAGATTGGCAGATACATGTAGATAGATAGATGAATAGATGGATAGATGGATAGATAGATAGATAGATAGAGAGATGGAAAGATAGATATATGGAAAGATATATGGATAGATAGATAGATGGATTGATTGATAGATAGATACATAGATGGATAGATGGATGGATGGATAGACAGGTAGACAGATAGATACAAAATATGTAGATATTATAGACAGATAGATCTATGTACATAAATAGATAATAAATAGACAGATACATGTAGATAGATATATGGATAGATGGATAGATTAGAGGTATATAGATAAGAATAAGATGATAGATAGAAAGACAGATAGACAGATATATGGATAGCTAGATGAATAGATACAGAGACTCCAAACCGCAAGCATCTCTTGAATGGGAGATTCTCCTGCCTCAAGCGAGCCCCTCCCCAGCAAGGTGGAGATATTGCAAGAAGATGCCCATTGCATCACATCATTCACGTGTAGCGCACATCATAAGCTTGAAGTGCATTGTCCCTTTAATACAGTCTGGGTCCAGAACTTACTGAAGGGCTCTAGAAACTCCACATTTATAGAGGCTCCCTTGTGCTTTCTTTGCCTTATTTTTTTTTGAACACATGTGACAAAACTAAAATAAAGGATGAGCTAGAGAAAGCTGGATATTAACCAGGAGAAAATACATCCCAAGTGAAAGACATACAGCTCGCATAGGAGACATTCAAACTCAAGCAGAAGAGAGGGAGATTTTGAAAAAAATGGCCTCAAGACGGGAGATCTCCCTCTGAAAATGGGAGAGTTGGAGCCTCTAGTGCAGACAGAAAGACAGACAGAAAAAATTATGAGAAAGTGGGATAAGGAGAAGGTACAGACCAGACGTGCGCAGGGAATTCATGCTAGATAGGAACACAGAAATAGATATAGTCTGCAAGATTATTTCACATAATAACCAACCATAAAACAATCCCACAACTACCCAACAAAACACCTGTTAAAACTGACACACTCTACAACCCAGTGTTACACTGTACATACATGAACAGTTAGGTATTGGTTAGGAATCCAATGTTACAGCCGGTGCATACAACTACATACATGTACCTCCAACTGAGCTAAGAACCAACCAAAAGGTTTCCAATTCTGATGATTTTGTACAGTAATATCACACTAAGACCTTGGGGAATGTGCTGTAGAATTTCATCAAATTGGCAACGCTGAAATTCAGTGCATAACTTTTTTTAGAGAAAGATCTGATGGAAGCAACCAAGTTTATCATTTTTAATATTGATTGTGCAAAAAATAAGATAAAAACTGCAATAATTTGGCGACTTGAGAAAAATACAGGAGCTTTAATCTTTTAAGAGATTTTCCCCAATCTAGAAATTGGAATAACACTGAAAATACTATATCTAGAAATTATAAGGCTTTTGAAAATATGGCACCTCCCACAATCAAATATGCTACAAAAAAGCATCTATAAAGGTGATTTTTTTTTTCTTCAATCCAATGAAGCACTAACAATTAATCGTAAAATTGTAATTTAAACCAATCAAGAGAAATTTGGGTCCTTGCACTTGAAGAAGTTCTTTTAATTCTAAGCTGTCAATGCACCGAAAAAAAAAAGAAAGAAAAAAAGATGGGGACTACTCTACAGTGAGATAAAGTTTTTTTGGAAATAAACATATGTGATCCGCTACAACAAAAGGATCCTGAAGTCGCTGATGGCTGAGCCGAGAAAATCAAGTTTGAAGTCAGATCATCAAAATCGGTCAAAACTATCTGTTTTCTGTTTTTTGCATAATTTTGTAGTCTAATGTATCATCTATCATCTGCCAAAATTTCGAAGCTAAATGGTCAAAAGGAAAGGCAAGAAAATAGCGTTTTTCTGGACCATGATTTTCCAACTTTCAGTGGAACAGAAAAGTGTCCGAAGATTTAGATTTAACGCCGCAGCTAGACTCCACTCCTAGCAACGAGGGAGTGGTTTTATTGGTCAGTGCATGACATCCTGGTTACTGATTGGTCATGCGTAAGCTTGAATGAATATCGTGGAGGTTGCTAAGAGCATACCTTCTATTGTCAGGCGGTGAAAATTGCCTTGCCTCCCCTTATCATCAATATCTCCGCAACAGAGTACTTTCATGAGTCGTGTTATATATGAAATCAAAGTGGAAGAGCAAGGGAATAATATCATGTCATTTTCAGAAAATTGTCCTCCCAACTTTTGGATCCTTTTGTTGTAGCGGGTCACATATATATGTAGCATGTTTTTATCTGTGTGACCCCCCCCCCCCCTGTTGATTAAAGATAAGTTAGACACTGAAATTCACTCAGACAAATGAAAACCATAAAAAGATATCCCACTTTGAAAGGGCTACACAGCAAAGCCTTGATCGATAATCAATTGAAAATTCAAGATTTCACAGCAG
Source organism: Diadema setosum (assembly GCF_964275005.1). Classification (NCBI taxonomy): domain Eukaryota; kingdom Metazoa; phylum Echinodermata; class Echinoidea; order Diadematoida; family Diadematidae; genus Diadema; species Diadema setosum. The sequence continues at coordinate 33,990,953 of NC_092700.1, read as the reverse complement.
AACTCATGAAACAAACAAACAAAAAAGGACAACAAGGACAAACACATGACTCCCACCCGACCCCCCCCCCCAAAAAAAAAAAAGAAAGAAAGAAAAGAAACTTTAATATTTAAAGTGCAGCGTACTGAAAGTAGAAAATATGACACTTTCAATGACTGAAGGTCAAAGACATGCTCTACATGGTGAAGTGTACACAAAACATGAATTATTACTTCAAATATATAAATTTAATGATTCCTGTATCATTGGGTTTTTAGTTTGCACTGTGCATATAATTTGTTAAACAAACAAAATAACAGCTTCCTGTCTTGTTCATCTCCCTGGTTCTTTGTACCACGACAGCACATTGAATTTTAAAACTTTATGTTGATTTCAGTAGACACAAGCTATCCTTCCAAATATGAATGAGTTTCAAACATTTGTGAAATTTTTGAACATTCTAATTGGTAAACTCTTAACTCTCCTATCCCACCTCACACTGGAGAAAAAAAAAAATGAGATCTACACTGTACACACTGTACATTGCAAAACACCAATGCCATTTTGGTCAGCGATACAATCCAAATTCTAATGAAATTACCGGGAAACACTCCAAGGATAACACCAAGACAATACTAATAGGCCAGAAACAGAAAGAAATTGGGGGAAAAGCAATAAACTGCAAGGCACTTAATCTACAGTAAAGTGTGGTTAGTAGCAACTCCACTGCTCTACACAAATTATAAAACTCTAGCCAGAAATTGACAAAATCCCACAGCCATTGAATTTACTCTAGATAACAAAGCTAAAAATCTCATTTGCTTCTCTCTACAAGAAGTATGTCAAAAATTAATCTAAAAAAAAAAAAAAGCAGCAAGATGAAGAAAACTCATGTAACCCTACCAGAGAATGAACCATAAAAAGTTATGATGCCTACAGGAAAACAGAATACATCATGACAATTAGTTGAAATGATGATGAAAACAAGCAGGTACAAAGTATCATTTTACCAGTATCGGTCATACTAATGTACAAGTATGTGAGTCTGAATTTAACACTGACCTACAAACATGCATAGTATTAGAAGTAAAAGAAGAAAAGACAAGAAAAACAATTATAGTCCGGAGCGTTTTTTTAAAAAAAAAATCTTTCATGGGGAATGTGCTTTAATTTCTACATTAAAAAAAGAAAGAAGAACTGTAGTGACAGAACTAATCTGATATAAATGGATGGCCACAGAGTAGATTTGATATCACATTACTTTTGCTCTGAAAGGCTCCCCCCCCCCCCCCCCCCCCGCAAAATATTCACTGATAACCACTGTTTAACTTGTATCCTGCTTTAATATCAATATAACAATTTTGGAAGGTTGATGATTTCCATCTACAAAAGGGGCACTGCTTTGTACCTCATGCACAGAAGAAAAATTCAGTTGACTTTACCACCTTATACATATTCACACCGTAAATGGAGGTGGTCTATCATCAAATAAACACACCTATTAAATACTCTGTAATGTGTCGACACACAGGAAAAATCAAAGGGGCCAAATAATAGAATGAAGTTAGAACAGAATGCAAATACGATTAACCTCCATGAATGAAAATGCAGGTGAGTTTTGGTGCCTTTTCAAATCACTAGAAAATGTGGAATTTCTGCATCACCAAGTAAACTGTGAAGGACTGTACTGCTTCTGGTGCCTCTAATACCTTACATGAGTAGCTTTGGAAGAAGTCGATGAAGACGAGTTTGGTATGACATTTCGGTTTTTTTTTCCCCCTCTATTTATTTCATATCCTGAATTAATATTGGTCAACTGTATTTTTCTATTTGATTGTAATGATAAAATTATCAAAAATCCCACAGAAAGTCACATCATAGAAGCACACATAAAAATAATAAAATTAACCACAAATTATGATGACAAGAAACAAAGAAGGCACACAAAGTTAGAAGTGCAAGTAAATGCATGCATCACACAGCAAAACCATAAAGGACAAATTGAATATGAATGTTATTCACATCAAAAATAAACACGGACAGCATCACATTTGTGAGAGAACAAGGGGAGAATAAAAAATGGATAAATTAAGGGGAAATTAATGCAAAACATCATAAATTTTGCCTTCAAAAATATGCATAATGCCGAAACAATTCATTATGTAAGATGACAACAGAACATTGTTAAATCATTCAAGCTGGATTGGTAGAAGGTAGCATACAGTAACTCATTCATGCTTCACAAATATCAATGCATGGGACTATATGTATATTACCATGCCTTCCAGGCCAAAAGTTCAACCCATTACATGTGACTCACCACCACAAACACCTGATAAAGTCAGCAAACATTGTATCTTAAATTTGGTATTTTCAGATTTTTTTTTCTTTTTTTAGCAAGGTTCAGAGCTTTCCAATAATTCCTCTTCCACTGCTTCAAATAATGATTTTAAAAAAAAAAATGCAAAATGGTACAAAAAGCCAGCAAGTAGATGAAAAAGTTCATAGAAAAGTAGACATGACCTTTGAATGAAATTTAGATATAGGCAATCATGACAGAGATTGGACATTTAAAAAAAAAGAGAAAAAAAATCTAATTCAAAACATAATAGAATTATACTTTGTTTGAGAGGATCTAAATCTTAAAGGACAAGTTCACCTTCATTAACATAAGGATTGCGAGAATGCAACAATATCAGTAGAACACAGCAGTGAAAGTTTGAGGAAAATTGGACAATCAATGCAAAAGTTATGAATTTTTAAAATTTTTGTGTTGGAACCGCTGGATGAGGAGACTAAAGGCTCGTGATGTCATATGAGTACAACAGTATAAAGAAAATGTAAGGAAAATTCAACATATTTTCACTTTTTTCGCATGATAAAAGAGCACTTGACTTGTCTCTTTCTAAAGGCAATGGGAATAATATTACCCATAACATATGTCAGTAACGAGTCAAGGGACTGTGTACTTTTTTCAAAAGATGAAATTTTGTGAAATTCTCTTTATATTTTCCTTATATTGTTGTACGCATGTGACATCATACACTGCAGTAGTCTTCTCATCCAGCGGTGACTGCACAAAAACTTCAAAAATTCTTAACTTTTGAACAGATTGTCCGATTTTCCTCAAACTTTCTATGATGTGTTCTACTAATATTGCTACATTCTCTCAATTCTTATGTAAATGAAGGTGAACTTGTCCTTTAAAGACATTCATCACAGACCTTTCAACATCAATTCAGATGGGAGGTATGATGTAGACATGATATCAACCTACTTTTGAACATGTAACAAGTCTCCACTAAAATTTTCTTTAAAAAAAATACAAATCACCCAATTTTGTAATTTCCCTTGCTTGACTGTCTGTGACCTTATATGGTGATGTGGTGAGATAATAAATGCATGTCCACTGGTAAACAATGTCATTGAATTAAATAGCATATCAACCATTACACGATATGTATATAATCAATATATAAAGCATATTTGTACTATTCAAGGAAGACCACTAACGTGTACTGCTCCAAGAAATCCAAATTATTGATTAATCCACTAAAAGCCCAAGTGTAGTCTACTGAAATAATTGATAAATAAAATACTGTTGTTTGTTCAATAATATATATCAAACAGAGTAACTATATTAACAGAGTCCTCACAATCATAAAACATCATACAACATGCATGCAAGTTAAATGTCAGCTGAAACCAAAAATTTGGGGGGGGGGGGGTTCAAATATCACATATGTACCAAGATTTCCAATATGAAGTTGAATATACTGATGCGATGCACTTTCCAGTGTTATTGATGCATGCAAGTATTGTAATTTTGCAAATGATATAGGCACATGATATAGGCACATGAGCGATGACTTATGACAAAGGACATAAAGTCAAGTCTAGAAAATTCAAATGCGAAAGGGTGAGAAGGCATGCATATTATATACTTATGTTTTGAGGGTAGACTAGTCTATGTCAGCCACCTTGTTAACTCATTCATGGTACATGGAGGAAACAAAATTATCTCTAGTTGTGGTCTATGGAGAATGCCTATAGATCACACACATACATGTGAAAAGAAGACAAAAGAAAACATGCAGTCCTCAAAGGGTAAACATGACAATTCTGGGTGTAAATGGAAGCGAGTGCTGCATTAATGTTGCTGTTGGTAGTCATGATAGAACAAGGCATTTCACTCATGTTTAAAGCCCCTCGTGACGCTATCAATGATTGAAATATCAAAATTGAAAATCTAAACAAACAGAAAATGAAATGGATTTTTCTATTTTTTTTTTTTTTTTTTTTTTTTTTTTATGGCAGACATGCAAAAGTCTCCATATGTGATTGCAAAATAGTTGTAAAATATGTGGGTATTTTTCTCTCTCTCTCAAAAGAAAAATGAATGAAAATGGGGAAGGTTATAAATGGAAAAGAGACAAAAGGAAAGGGAGTAAGGCAAGAACGAGTTGGGGAATTAGGGGGAAAAATTAAGAGATGTAAAATGTGGATCAAGATATGATATGACACGAAAAAAAAGAGAGAAAAAAAATATTCTAATGGAAAAACAAAAGAAGAAAGGAATTGTGGAAAAGAAGTCATGTGCTCATATCATTTGCAATGATAAAAACAAAAAATATTATTGATCCAATATAGGATAAGACCTGTAATGGGGGTGACACCATTGAGTGTTATGAGTGTCACAAGATGAGAATAAACATTGTCTACCAATGGGCACAAAAGTACTCCCTTTCATAAATGTACATTAATTGGTTGCCAATCATGATGAACTGGAAAATAAATGTTGCATGGCAAACTCCCAAGGAGATTGCATGGAGATAGAATTCAAACCGCACACTCACCTTTCTGTAGGGACTGTTCATACTTGATCTTCTTCATGTTTGCTATCCACGGTCTCTCATAGCCCCTGTCTTCACCGTAGATTCCGGGGACAGCTGGGTGGGAACACACCCATTAGGGAATGGCACAGAAATCAACATAATATCATTAGCTTTGTTTCATTCTACAACACTCAAATCTTGTCAATAGTCTTCTGAGCTTTTTCTTCCCCTTCCTCCCCCACCTCCACCCGTATGTGTTCTGCTTTGAGTACGGTAAGATTTGGTATTTGAAATATATAATAGGTACATCAGAGCTCATCATACTGGATGTAGAGCAGATATAATGATTTTTTTATTATCTTTTTTTTTGTATCAAGTTCAAGCTTGACATTCTATCATATTTTTTTTATCTCACGAAATATTCATGTTTCATTTCTCAACCATCAAGTAAAACTGCCCATCCTACATTTTTCTAATACTATGTGCAACTATTTTTTTTTTCTAGACCATTTCTCAGCATTCCATATTTTCTATAAAGAAACACCAGCAAAATGGTACACCAGCAAAATGGTAAAACATATTCCTACAAGTCCAAAATTTGTCACAAGGTTACCATGCATCAGTTGATTACATGATATACATTTCTGTCAGTTTCAACCTTCCAAGAAAAATGACCCAGAGGTCACTCAAGGTCCAAAAATTTACTTCATATTTGCAGAAATTTGACCTGAATGAGACACTTCAACCTCCTACTGCAGAGATGACTGGCATTGTAGTACATTCGGTCTACATGTGGAGCATCACACTCATACAGTACAATTCAACATTGATATCTTGTTCACACGGGGAAACTCTCAATATCCTTGGATTTTTTTCTCCACCTGTCTTCAACACTACAGTACAACATTTCAGCACTTCTGGAGAGGGGTGGAAGCCAGGGAAGGGCTTTGAAGGGTCCTACCTTTGGGCTGCAATCTCTTCACAGGCTTAAAGGGAAAAGAACTGGTTAGGGTTCCGGGGACTCTCTTCAAAAACATAAATTTCTTTTACAGACATTTATCTTATTTATTCTTTTATTTCATGATGATAAACATTAAGATTATCATCATTACATCAGGATGTAAACAAGTACACATAATTCTACTTCTGAACACACATTTCGGAGGGAAAATCATGAAGCTGATAGTGAAGAAAGAAGCACTGACTTGATTTTGAACCTAGGACTTGTACAACTACAATAATGACTATCATGAATGAAAATGTTATGCAAAATTTCTAACTAATTACAACCTATCAAGTTTACTCAGTCATCCATGAACACTGAGTTAAATGCATGCATTGATCAGGGGCATATTATAAATATCTCGAATGATAAACTTTGGTGGATAAGAAATCAAATTGTGAATACCAATCCATGGAGAATACAACAAGTAAAAGTTTTCTGCTGAATTGCTACAGATAGAAATAACTGACAACCAACGCTCACTGCAGGACTCAAAAAGACATAGAAAAATGTAATACATGTATCTCACTAGTAAATTGAAAGTCAGTATAATGAGGTGATCACACATATGGAAATGTTTATGGAGCCACATTTTTGCCATGCAAGCTTGAATACACACTACTAATCACAGCAGAATAAAAGAGATACACAGATATTTTCAAAATGGATAAATGGAGCAACTATAAGTTTTCAATAAAACTTAAATTACTCCGCAAAGATTGCTCAATTGTAATATTTTCTACAGCGCATTAATAATTTTCCTAGTATTTTGATGAAAAAAGTGTAACAACTTGGGGATCGAAGTGCTTTCACTGGGGCTGTTTAGCGCAGTTAACATCAAAAAGTCCAAGTTTATTTCAAGTTTATTTCAAATTGCCAACCAAACATACTGAAAACAAGACAAAAAAAAAACCAAAAACAAACTAGGGTGACAAAAGCTTGCATAAACTAACATTCAAACAAATTGTACACCAATATCTTGACTTACAATATGAAGTAAATAAATGATTTGCACATATTTTTGCTACTTACGGTCAATTCAAAAGTGGAAATTATACATTGTAAAGAAATACAAAAACCTGAACATGATTTGAATCCTGTGTCTGAATGTAAAATTAAAGAAAGTAAATCAGTTTATCATGCAATAACACACTGTACTTAACATAATATTCCATAAGTGGTTTCTAATTATCTCGCAAAAAGTTTAAATCCCCCATCTCAACCAAAACTACATCGTGTATACCACCCCTTTAACTTGTTAATGCCATGCATTCAGGGAAATATTCCAGACCTTCTATATGGAAAGTCAAGTGCTCTTTAATTACGCTCGAAAACTGACAAACACCAACTGATATACAATTTCCTGAGCACCATGTGCTTGTAAGCTAGCACAATAATTGCACAGATTTACAGAAGCAGAGGGAACAATCATATGCCACAGAAATTCGAATCCAACTCTTTCAGTCTCAAAACCATGTCTACCAAGCTACACTTTCACAACAGCACTAGAGATGTCTTTCTTCTACGCAGCATGGTGAAACAAAGAGGACACTTTGCGGTCTGCTATACAGTATACAAAGTGTTGAAATTGAGAGGAATTGTTTGGAGCAGTTGCAATGGACACTTACAGGAATCACATGCAAAATTTAAGAAAGGAAAGAGAGAGAAATACTTGAAGCCATTGACAGCGAAAGAGAAGGATGAAGAAAAGGTGGTACATGTACAATATTTGTACATGGTTTAAACCATGGACAAACGTATGGGGCGCCAAGTATTGCATGGCCTATTTCTTATGAAATCAGTCATTTAAAAACAAAAACAAAAACAAAAACAGAGTTTCCACCATGATTCAATTGAATTGAATTGAATTGAATTGAATTGAACTGAATTGAATTGAATTGAATTGAATTGAATTGGATTGGATTGAATTGAATTGGATTGGATTGGATTGGATTGGATTGGATTGGATTGGATGGATTGGATTGGATTGGATTGGATTGGATTGGATTGGATTGGATTGGATTGGATTGGATTGGATTGGATTGGATTGGATTGGATTGAATTGAACTGAACTGAACTGAACTGAACTGAATTTAATTGAATTGGTTCTCTTTTCCACCTGCCTGGTCTAGCACACACTATATTCACTCACAGGGTAGCATAAGGTAGAACTTGCAGGACAGCTTTTACAAAAAAAAAAAAGAAAATCAGTTACAGAAAACTCTTACAACTACTGCTCTGACACACACACAAGAAAAAGAACCAAAAGAAGGAGTATTATTAACAGAGTTTCTGGGAGAGAAAGATGAAACTGCACACTACATGAACACAACTACACACTCACAGGCAACTCAAATGCAGTAGACCCCTTTTTCATCACATCAAATGCTGGTATTATATGCTGTAAATACAGAGTCTTATCAGACCTCATTCGGGGGGGGGGGGGGGGGGGGGAGTTTGGGTTGTGTTTAAATGAGCCACATTCGCGTGCCACATTTGCACACCCTACTCAGTCGATGGAATGCCAACTTTGCATATTCTGCTCAAACACACAAACCCGCCCAGACCAATCAATAAATCGCCAAAACATGCCACAGCACTATAAAATCATTTCTCACAATCTTTTCCTCTCACATATAGCTTGTATCTTATGTGGTGATTGACTAGCAGGCGGTGTTCCCTACTGAATTTGCGTGTAAATTCTAAGTTTCTGTCACTGTTTTGTGTGCAAAACTCATGCCTTTAAAGTAATCCAGCTACTGGTCATTTGAAAGAAAAACAATCAATCAATTTACATCAAAGCAGAGCTTGGCATTTTCTCTACAACTTTGCTCACTACACATCCAGCTTTATCAACAAAAATCTATAAAAGTTACACAGATCTGAAAAACAGAATATTTTCTCAAAGCATGACTATGTTGCTGTCTCAGAAAAATATGGCACGAAGGGGATTTTCCACCATGGCACATAATGACTTAATCCGTTCCATACAGGAACCTGATGGCCTTTGTTTTAAGTCTATGGAGGTTTCAAAATTCAGTATGGGACAGGTTAAAACACGTACAGGTTGTTGTTCATGAGAATCATCAAGGGGACTTGGATGGGACAGCCAATGGTACTTTATAAACAAGAGCTCAGCTGGGAATAATCATGCAATGCTCACACTTATTTCATTTTGCCATTCTGTGCGGCAGGCTGAAGACTGATGTTAACCCTCTCCCTACAAGATTCTAAAGTCCCCACAGATTTTACACAGGCCCCATGAGAATGTTGCATGCTATGGGTTTATTGATGAGTGATAAATACTTCACACCGTTCCTGACCAATTTCCTTCCGTTACTTTGTTGGCTTCCTGGATGCTGTTTTAAGTGAGCTTGGGGGTGTTTTGTGTGTGTATATAAAGTGTGTTCTTTCAAACAGCTTCAATCTGGGATATTGTAGTGTTGCACTCCAGGCAACCTGGGATACATTTCACACCCGGCATAGGACCTGTATGTATGTGAAAATTATTCAAATGGGGAAATTTGAAAATATTTACACGTACATTGTATCTTTGATTGCTACACAGTATGTATGCACAGTGTCTATACACTACATGAAACCTGATTTTTTTTTCAATACTTACTAAACTGAATTTCAATATCATTTTTTTTAATGGTTTTCAATTTCAATTAGTCAATTTATTGAAAAAAAGAGGAAAATAAATACAATGGAATGGAATATGCCTATATGTTACCTTCAGCAAAATATAACCCCGGTTGAAGCATCTTACAAGAATGTGTGTGTTTTTCTGTTCTAAGTAGTTTTTGCAAGCAAAGTCACTATATATGGCAGAGGGGAAAAAAAGCGAGCACAGAAATGCATACGTGGGGAGCTGGGACAGAGCTGCATACAAACTAGCCTTTTATCAAGGCCCTTTCACTGTAAGATGGCTATAATGGGGGCAAGTGAAGCGAGCCCAGCCAAGCACGACACGCGAGGGCCTTTTGATATCTGCTTTACACATTATCATTCATGACCACAGGAACCCTTGAGAATAATCATATTCACGGGTTCCGGTGGACCAATGGAATGGCACGCTGCCATCTTGGCATTGTCTGGCCTGATCGCATGCATCACTGACCTCCCGTGGAGGTCTGCAGCATACATTCACAATATGCAAATCAAGCTCGAACAGACAGACACGTTGATTGGTCGATATTTGCTCCTCAATTCGGAGAGCAAAAATTGATAATTCAAAGGGCTATTCAAACATAAGTATGCAAATCAGATCTTAAAAGGCTCTCGCGATGTGCTGCTTGGCGGGGCTCACTTCGTTCGCCCCCATTCGGTCGCCACCATACAGTGAGAGGGCCTTGACAAAAGGCTAGGTACAAACTTACGCTTGTCCCTCTTCATGTTTGAGGCCCAAGGCCTTTGATATCCTCTCTGTAGTCCCCTGGAGGGAACAGCTAAAATGAATAATGAGACAGAGGCAGTGGCATTTGGGGAGCAAGGATTGGTTAACAATGCCAAATTATCATCTAGGCATTAGTGATTAGGCAGAAAAGGAGTAGGGGCTGAGAGTTACATTCAAAAGAGGCTTCATCATAGAAACTAATCTTAGAAACAGTATATCATAATTGCAACGGCTCAATTTCAGAGATTGACTGAGCTGTACGATGTTGTTCAAATGCTATAAAAAAAAAAAGTCCGCATAAAAAAGTTCTGAGAATTATGTTGTAGACTGTAACTATCGAGACATCTACAAACAAATATATCCATGTTGAGAAAACCGTTTGCGGAAGGGTTTAATCCATCAATTCAATTTATTGAAAAAAATGAATACAGTACAATAAATCCACACAAATACAAATTTTCAATATTTTTTAGCATCTAGCATTAATCTTAAACCCTAATTTTTCTCATAGCCTAATATTTGCATTTAATATCAGATACTCTGTGAGCGTATAGGACCATGCAGCAAAATTTTCCAAACTGGGAAAATATGATCCACGCCTGTAATGTAATCTTATTATCTTATTATGTAATAATGAAATCTCCCCTGTCGAGCCCCTAGAGGGTTGGCTTATGCCAACTCAACAGTGCATACCACTTCAGGAGCCTTTCAAACAATTACAAATTCTAACCTATAAAAGTGGAAACTGCAGTGCAATTTACCTGACTACTAACATACACTGTACAGAGATCATCCAGACTTATGGAACACATCAAGTTTGATGATGTTTATTCTGCATATGCATTCATCTGAAACAGCTGACAACACATGCTCGTTTGATTACAATTTTTTTTCTGTTATCACAGAAATGCTGTAAACTAGCTTATAAGTTCAATCTAGAGCTAACACTAAACAAAATGATAATAATGATAATATAAATTTCAAACTACTAGAAAACCAAAAAGAAGCATTTGGAAAATCTGACTGATAACATGAAACTACATCACTGTAATGAACTGGTATTTAAAGAAGTCAACAAAGAAAATTTGCATAACAATAAACATGCTTCTACCAAACAGGCTTAATCTTCCTGCAATATTGGAATCTACTGATGTACAAATCTACATGTAAATGACTTATCATATTGTAGAAATGTTGCATTTGTGTGCTCAAGTCTCAAAAACCTGTCTCTATCACATAAAGGGAGAAAAAAAGAATTGAGAAATAATGACAGACAATAGAAGATATATCCTCATAATAATTTCATGCCATGGCATATAAGCTTGTCAGGCCTACTGTATGCGACAGAAAATCTATTAACTCAAGTGCAGATTAAATCGTCTCAATTTGTCTGTGATGTCAGAGGTAAAAGAGCTCAAGCTTCCATTTGACAGAGCGGAACAATGGCATGAGAAAATTTGCATGGCACCGTATTAGAAACTGATGACTCACACATCAATACCAGCATTAGGTCCTTTGAAGTCTGGAAGAGTAAAGGTCACTGAAACTCAAGTGGGGTTAAAATGCTATAATCTTGAAGATGCAGAGATGTACGGTCACATACAGTCTTGTACAACTCTTTGTAAAGTTCTAGAGAAATGACAATAGGGAGCTTTAGATTTGCGACACGGACGTTTAGACGACAATTGCATTGGCCGTTCTCCTCTCTCCCTGCAAAGTAGCTTTTGATAGATTACGTGAAGACGCAGCCTATAAAAAGTCTAAAAAATGGCGCTCCCATTGATCAGTAACTCTCTGCGTCGTAAATTGAGCAGATGCAGAAATGGCCCACAACTCGATGAGAAAACTCAGGCGATGCAAAATTGATTTTGAAAGCAACATTGCACATTCGTTGAACAGGGTTTTTTTTTTTCCTCTGAACATCTGCACTGTGAAAATCTAAAGCTCCCTTATATGTGACCCTGCACCTCAAAACAAACAAAAAGTCGCCAGACATGAATTTTTAGTTAAGACCATATTCTGAAAGAGCAGACTTTAAGCTTTAAAATGATGTATAACTCAAATCAAATGGACTCTCCTAACCTATCTAAATATTGGAAAGAAAGCACAAACTCAGGAAAAGTGTGAACTGAGAAAAGAGGCTCTGAAGTATACAGTGTCTATTCAAGCGCTTAATCTTTACCAATCTGTGCTGGCTGTGCGACGAATGGGACAAAAAACAGGAAGTAAACCACCAGAGTAACAACAATGAAGGGATTATCAGATTAAACTGAAATTAAGCATGCCTCATTAACACATTCTGTCTATAATTAATGCTAACTTTCAAAGCAGTAGCACTATCTTTTCAAAAGTTATTAGAGTTGAAAGTGAAGAGTGTGGACAAGGTTTTTCAGAAAAGAAAAAGGGATTCTACAGACACACCTAATCACACTTTTCTACCAAAAATGTTCGAGATAAACTGCTAAAAAAACACACTTTCCAGCCCGTTTTATGATCCCAAATTGTAGCATTATGTAAAAGAAGACCCGCTCTTTAAGAAAATATGAAAAAGTCAAGTTCGGCTAGGTTGACCCATTTCACTTATTTTCAGTCCTCACGCAAAATCAGTGTGTGCGACTTTATGTTCGTTTTGAGGTGCAAGGTCACATATGCAATGATCACAAAAGGATTTCATGTTGAAGGAATCAAAAGAATATTTAACTCCTTGCCTACAAAACATGGCAGCTCTCAGTAGATTTGATATCAATATATGGTACAACTGGTTTCTGAAAGTAATGGATTGATTATCAAACCTGCAGGTAACTTACAAGAAGTTTGCCAGGAGTAGGCACCTTTGCCCGCTGCTGCCCCGCCCACTGCCCCACCCTTGTCTGGGCTGGTAGTCTCTTTAGACAGGTGCGGGGTGCTGCGACTGAGGTGCGTGGTTTTCAGTGTAGGGGTGCTTCTTGACTGGGGATCTTTCGGACGCACCTTGGGCCCCGTGCGGGACAGCCCCGGGCTGGGTGTCTTGATCTTGGGTGCAACGGGATTCTCCTTGAACTAGAATTTCATAACACCATTTTCATCATTCCACGCACCATTGATAATGAAAGGATAAAAAATTTGGGGGTTTCATTATTTCTATTTTTATAATCAGATATTAGCTATTATTGTAGCATTCCACTGGTAAATTTAAGTCATTCCTCCCCCCCCCCCCCCCACCCCCAACAACACTGGGAGGAATTGCTCGAAACATTAAGCTCAAGTATAGACGAACAATGCAGGATTACAATACATGTTTTCCTGAATGCTACATGCATATTAAGCAAAAATACATTCATCTAACCATATTAAGCTTTTAAATGAAATTCTTCATTGAAAGTACCATATCTGGTCTTCAAACAACAATGGGCCAGTATACACATAATAATTGATTGATTGATTGATTGAAAAGGTCTTTATTAAAAATCAGAGTGGTGACCAAAGGTTAAATTGCACAGATGTACATCTCATCATACAAAATTACACATTGACACAGAATAACATAGAATAACATACCATAACATATCCAAATCATGCGTATCCTCTTTAACCCTATACTGTATTTTGTTCACTGATTGGCACATCACGGGAGTGCTTTCTAGGCCAAATGGCTCGGAGGTGTCTGGAAGTTAATTGTCAATGAACAGAGATTTCCTAATCCCTCTAATCCGCATTGTGTAACCATAGCCTTCCTGTTGGTCTGGAAGCACATTGCTAAACCCGAGTGGGCTTGCTAACTTTACCGTCAAGTTAGGTCAAGTTTGAAAGGATTGACAGAATGCTGATTTATGTAACCTGTTGAGGACGAGTCCCGAGTATACTCGCACAGGTGTCTATGGGAAATGCGTGTTGTAGCAAAATCAGTCCGTCCTCAACAGATTAAAAAAAAAGGTGGCAAGTTACAGCCAAGTAAAGGTTTAAAAAAGGTAGTACCCATAAAGAAGAGAGCTATATATCAGCCTGAAGCTTGCCTGACTTTCAAAATAAAATTTCATGTAAACTGGATATCAGGTACCAGAATCAAACTTCATCGATTGCAAACAGAGGGATGAAATAGCTCACAACTACTCTGTCCTCACACAAAACATACTATTCATAAATTTGAATAGATACATTATAAGTATGCCAGCCTTTTAACCCGCCTTACACAGAATAGGCACTCTACCTTTCAAATAACACATGTATGGAAGTGAAATGCAATATTGCAAAACGGTTGTGATGTAGCTCAGGGGACATTATGGTATCATCTGTCCAATTTTCATGTTTTAGCCCAGTATCATTTAAAAAAACAACTAATAATCAATACAAATAATAATAGAGCACCCCATCACAATATTTCCATGACACTACATGCTGCACAAGCTTAAATGATATGATGCATTATCGATACTCACAAAATCCAAATGATATGTGTATTGCTAGCAATCATACGCTGACTGGGAGAAGGGGAGAGTTACAATCATTTACTGCTGAGTCTCCTTACCTGTTTCTTTGCCTTTTCATCAAATTTTTGCAGTATTTTGATGAGGTAGGGGACTGGTTCTGCTGGCAAGTTGTGAACCAGTCTGCTCATTAAGTCCTGCAAACAATAATACAGACACAGAATAAAGATACAATGTACAAGTACCATACAAGAGCAGTTTGTTGTTGGTAAATAAGTAAATGAAATCTCTACACAGCATTTGCAATCGTTAACAGAAGGCAAACAAAACATCCACAATATTTATGAATGTGTGTGTGTGTGTGTGTGTGTGTCTCTCTCTCTCACATACACACACACACTCACGTAATCATTTTTGTGTGAATAGAATTCATGAGACTTAGTGCATGCAATACATTTTGCTACATATTCACAGGTACTTTCTTTGCGCCCAAACGCTTGACATGTTTTCATTCTATAAATAATGTAAAGCTACAGTACAGGTTACAATGTACGTTGTATGTGCATGTGCTCCTAAAAGGACCTGTATATGAGCTGGCCTGCCTTTATTCAGTACATCCACTGTTTAGATGTGCTCGTACTGTTGTAAAAATCCAAGAAGATTCCATTTGTATTTACCATATACCAAATATAGGCCTAATTGTAGTCTGAGAGGAGATTTTTGCATGTGTCAGCCTGACATCGGCGCTGAATTCTTCTCTCTTTCTCTCCTATAAAAGGATTAGATCTAAACTTTACACCCGTTTTGTGAGAAGGGTATCAACAATGTCAATAATCAACCAGTGCACTGGTGAACCGGTCTCCATCCCAGTAAATTTAAGTTTAATTTTATTTTATTTATCCAACACCCCCCTGAGCTGAAATACACAAGTAGGCCTATCTGGTCTAAGAATTCTTCAGTAGGCCTACATACAGAACATGTACATGTAACATGAGGTGTTATTATACACAGCACAGACAGTAAAATACGTCTAATTTTTCAACATCACTGTGCCAGTGTGTATAGGCAAGTGTGGGCTGCGCTGACCGGATGAACAACACCGATTATAAGGTGCGGGACCACACAACTCGAACTCGTTTGCCTAGTATACTAGAAATCTACACTTGTAGACGAGTGCAGTGTATTTCTACACGATATGAACACCATCTTACCTCAAATAATGCATTTATTCTGTGCTTCTCGATGTAACTCTGGACCTTCTGAGGAGTTGCCATCGTGATACGTTCCAAATCTCGGCCCTTTTCTGCGTCGAGGGTTGATGGAAATGCCACTGACCCACACAACGCTAGGATTTCTCGGCTCAGCTCAGCTCGATCATAATTATATAGCAGTGGGGGTGGGGCGCGGCCAGGGTGGGGGCACTGCTGTGGGGTGGGGTGGGTCAGTGGGCGGTATCCGTACGGCAACAGGCATGTGCATACAGGGAGGTTCCACCTCCCTGGTGCATACGTGCATTGGCAGAAGGCATAGCCATATAATAGTGCAATATGAATAGGCCTCAAAGAGATTTTCCCCAATGGGGAGGAGAAAAATCTCTTTGATAGGCCTACACAGCACATAATTATAAACACACAGCAACCGCGAGAGACCCAACCATCAGGGCTGCCAGGCCAGCTGTGTGAGAGGCAGGTGGGTTACAGACAGTAGGCCTACATTGATATTGAGCCTTAACCCCCCTCTCCCCACGCGCCACCCATCCCAAAACAAAAGAAAAAACTAAAACTGAAACTAAACAAAACAAAACAAAATACAACCCAACTCATCAGAACACAACCACGAAGTCAAAACAACCCCTACAATTTGATGGTTTGTCATCAGGGATCGACTAGTAACTTCTAAGGTCGGACGTAAATTTAGCGTGATCTACAAGTTTCTTATAAAATAATGTCCCTCTCTAACATCTTTCCAACAATTCGTGAAAAGTGACAGACTTAGTACATTGTTCCGAGAAGTGTAGGGTAGGCCTACTAACATGAACTTTTTAGCGTTTATAACGCACACTTATTGTATGTGTCATATAAAATATGCACTTATAGGCCCTAATGGTAATTCGCTTCGTGTTTTGCTTTACAGTTGTAGCTTACTGTCATGAAACATCCTTCAGAGCAATTCACAACTTTTTTCCCCCTTTGAAAGCCTGAAATGTATTTAATAATCGATCCATAGGCCAATCTCGTTGGGAAAGTGGGCGGACAAAATTGTATAGGATGTGCCTACTTCGTTTTGAAAACCACAGAAATGATCGTCGAAATTGGACACTGCTCCAGAATAAAGAGTGACTAGAAAAGGAGATCGCATTACTTTCTAGAATGACATCACCATTAACTCTGATTGGCCAATTGTTACGCGCCTCAATATTCTGCATGTTATAGGGTCGCGTGCCTGAAACAAGTGTCAGAAACTAAAATGTACTACATAAACATTCCTCATCCTTCCGTGTTGGTAGACATCTTGCCTAAACCCTCGTTGTACAGCAGGCGAAGATTGGCAGAGAAAATGGCGCATCCAATGCATCTGATTTTTATCAAGTTACTACTGTTCGCTGAAACTTATGGTGAGTGTGATCATAAAAGACTGTATATAGAGTTCAACAACCTTTAGCTCCAGTAACATTGTTTTTACGTTTCTCGTTGTGTTCATCGATTGATACTCGATAGATCAACGTGTGGCAAAAGTGAGCCAGAGAAAAAAGCTGTGTCAAGATTAAAAAGAAACACAAATTTGTGCATAACATTTGGTATTTTCCGTGAGAGCGTCATGATTTTTCGTCTAGACCTTAGGTATTTTCTCAATTAATGATCATTATCAATATTTATTTCTCTCCAGCTATCATGACAACAGCGTCAGTGAGGCTAGAGGTGCAAACGCCATTATTAGCAGATCGCCCAGTGAGAGCTGTTTGCACTGCCTCTGATGTCTTCGCTTCGACGGAAGTTACCTGGTACTTGAACGGCATCGAAATCACAAGTGGGAAAACTACAGCGATTGTGGACGCGACGGAAATCTGCTCGTATTGGAAAGGCTGCGTGCAGCTTAGCACGGCCGACATGTTTAAAATCTACACAAATACTCAATAATATTGATGAAAGAATTCATAAACACTGCACGAAAATACGGACTTGCATGATTATCTAATATAAAATCATCTTCAAAGCACTCTCATGAGGAAATGTAATGACAAAAATGAACGCTAAAATTTGTCACTAGTCATTTGCACTACATCCTAATCATCTAGATAAATTCAAGGTTTTTATTAGCACCTGCATTGCTGTTTTAAGCCAACACTTACAAGATACTTAAGTTCTACTTATTAAGAACCTTGGATTAATGAAATCCCATTTGTATACATCTGTAACTGAAGTTCATTGTTGCTATTAAAAGAAGGCGTGGTTGTCGAAAAAAATCAACTATACGAATATTTCGTCATTACTCAGCGTGCAGTATTTCCTTTTTCACTCAAGATTAAAACAAACTACACAGTTTGTTTAAATCTTGGATCAGGTAATTAGATGGATGATTTCAAAAGGAAGCTAGTTTGGTCAATAAGAGATTAATTTCGTTGCCCGAAATAAAAGGACGAAATTTGCGAATGTCATAACGTCCACCCTAGAGCAGCTGCACCGAGTACTGTCAAGGGGGCAAATGTGAGTTGTTCCTTCCTTATCAATCAAAACCGATACTGTGGAAAACAGCACTTATGGAAATGATTTTGTCGATGGAAAGCAGTCTTACAAAAACATAAAAGGCCATCCCGCAGTATCAAAAAAAAAAACCCAAAAATGAATAACAATAATCATAACAAGGTAGTAGCAGTGAAGCATACGTACTGCCAGTTGAGAAAGAACGTGATCAGATGATGGGGGCTATTTTGATTCTGTTAACACTTGACTTCCTCATTCTGCAAAGTCCTTACCGTAAGGGGATTGAATGAAATGTGAATTGAAAAGGAAAACGCAGTCTCAGCTTTCACTCGCGAACCTTTGTTTCTTGGTCTCAGTCATTGTTATATAGTTGTGTGTCACGGATATTTTTAATCGTGGAAAAGAAGAAAGTTTCATTCAAGCTTTGTCTGTTTCATTTACTCACAGACATTGAGACTTTTTAGAGTACTGCATGGTGTTAAAGGATGTACCGTTGTAAAGATTACCCCATTACATGCGCCATAATTTGGTCAGATCACTTGATTCACTTTATCGCGGGTGGTTCCCAAGTTGTGATGTGTTCTCTTATTCTTTTCTTTAAAGGGATAGTACAGTATTGGTGAAGATGAGAATTGGGCTTTTAACTTTTTGCGAGATACCAAGAAAACACTTATGATATAGTACAGAGCAAACCATTTTAAGAGGAATTCAAAGTTTATTTGATGAAAATCGGGTTTGGAATGACTGAAACATCCAAAAACAAAGTAAAACAAAGCGATCGTAATAAAGTGTGGGTCCCACACTTTATTAGAATCGCTCTTTTTTGGATATCTCAGCCATTTCAAAACCAATTTTCATCAAATAAACGTTGAATTCCTCATAGAATTGCATGCTCTTTCATATTTCATAAGAGGTTTCTCATTATCTCACAAAAAGAATGTGAGAAACCTGAAATTAGGTCTCAACCAAAACTGTACGATCCCTTTAATCTGTGCACGAGTCGTATATCTCATTTATGTTCTGATGTACACACTCATTGTCTTGAAAACAAAAAGAAATGACTGTATAAATAATATTTATTCAATGCAGAAAATTCCCAATAAACCATTTGAATTGAATTCGATTGAGTTGAAATCCATGTTATCAAACAGTGTAAATGCAAGTAACAGCACTGCTGGAAAGAACAGTGTCCCACATAGCAGTGTGAGAAACATAGTGTGAACACAGTGTGAAATCTAATCGTAGTGTTAAATTCCAGCGTTTAACACATTGTGAATCATCAGTTCACAGTGTGACACAGAACATTACCATTGTGAACACTCTGTGAAAACCAGACTTATATGACAGTCTTTGTGATTGTTTGCGATGGCATCACTTAACATTTACTCCTTTCTTTACGGTGACATCTTCAATAAATTTTTTCATCAAAGCTTGCTCGCGAAACCACTATAGGATTGTAAGACGCTATATTTACTGCAAAATATTGTGCCTTCCCGGTTGTGCCAGATTCTCGACTTAAAGAAAAACAAAGCACAGATACAGAATGTGCATTGAGTGAAAGCAGCAATATTAGTAGAAGACACCTGGAAAAGCTTTGGGGAAATCAGACAATCCGCCCTAAAATTTAGAATTTTCAAAGTTCTGGTGCCGCCATTGCTGGATAAAGGAGACTGATATACTTTACCATTTCATTATGAACAACAATGTGCAGAAGAAAAAAAAATCATGAAAGCATAATATTGTATTTTATTGACTTATACTGACAAATGCTATGAGTGATATTATTCAACTGCTTTCAGAAAGAGGTAAATCAAATCCTCTTTCGTGAAGCCAGGAAAATGAAAAGTATTAAATTTTCTTGTATATTTTCTTAAAAATTATTGTTGTATATCACATAATGACGTTATGAAGTGTAGTAGTCTCCTTATTGGCAACGAAACTTTCAAAACTTTGAATCGATTATCCGATTTTCAGATTAACAGTTAAGTGTATATTCAGGCCCTTTTTTTATATATTATATTACGTAAATCATATCCTTTATATTTTGGAAACAAATGGTAGTTTTGTCACAATTATGGTTTGCATTTTAGTATAGTTTGCTTTTTCTTTTACTTCTTAATCATAATTATGCATAACTTTCTAAATCATATAGGCATACCTCGGTTCCCTTATTTGGTACCATTAAATCACCTGGTCTTAACTTCTATCCGTTCTCCGTTTCTCATTCACAAACACTGATTATCCGGGGCTTACATCCAAACAATCTTGCTTTCATGTAGGTCTCATCACACTTCTTCTTGTACACAACCCCACTTTGATTTCGACCAGTTATCATTAACTGTGTTTATCATGTATGTATTTTTTTATATTGTTGACAAAGTAAAAAAAAAAAGAACTTGTGCTATTATTTTTTATGTATTATTGATAAACGAGAAGTATGATAAATAAAAATGAAAAAGAAAGAATGAAAAAAAATGAAAAAAAATTCTTAAGACTTTCACTGATGTGTTCTACTAATATTGTTGCTTTCACTAAATCTACGTTTATATCTTATTTGGGCTTTGGTTTCCTTATTACGCAATCTAAATGTAGAATTAGCTCTCATGTATTGTAAATCAGTCCAAGTTGTAGGCCCCATTCAACTTTATTTTCTGCCTCGCTAAAGTAAGACTGCCATTCGAATATTTATGACTTGCATACATCCCAGTATGGTGCGTTCGAGCAGGGAGATGACCTCCCTGGTTCGAGATCACCCATGATTTATTCTACAGTCATTATCCATGTGTGTGTGTGTGTGTGTGTGTGTGTGTGTGTGTGTGTGTGTGAATGATTGTATAAAGTGCGAAGTTTTGATGGTTCAGGTGGCCACGACCACAAGTGACCACGAGGACGGATTTGAGAGCAGGTGTAACAATGTTTCTGTTATAACGGAACAAAAAATGATTTATCTATATCTTATTCATTTTGTATGTTGGCGTGTGTTTGAATCGATCCGAACGTGTAAAGTGCGACTTGTCGGAGGTTCTGGTGAATATGAAGGTCGAGTTGAGATCCAGTGTAACAATGTCTGGGGTACAATGACCGACGATGGGTGGGACATTGTCGACGCTCAGGTGGCCTGCAGACAGCTAGGATTCGAATCCGCGTCCCACTTCTTTGGTGGAGCGCACTTCGGAGAGGGCACGGGCAAGATATGGCTGGACAGACCGCACTGCTTTGGGCACGAAACTTTCTTTGGGGACTGCGGTCACGCGGCCTGGGGAGCACTTCATAGCGACGACGATCATCATGAAGATGTAGGAGTGAGATGTACAGGAAGACGATGTGAGTTGTCTATTAAAAAAAAATAAAAATCTGTTTGTGTAACCATGGTAAAGTTAGGTTGTCTGTTTTGTTTCTGTCCTCGAAAAAGAAAACCCCCTATAAAGGCACACCAGCGAAATGACAAACAGGTTTTGCACGTCGTGATGTACAACCTGAACATGCTGAAAAAGAGTTTTCGCAAAGCTGTATAAGACACTTTTTTTTTAATTCTTTGTTCGAATTTCGTTCAATTTCCTATCACAAAATTTACGTTCACAAAAATAAAAAACATTATACAAAGAAAACTGCATTATACACAAACATTGTACAAAATAACATCAATCTTCCATTATATACAAAGACAAATGCAGTATACACAAACATTGTGCAAAATAATGACACTCTTACATTGTGACTCTTTTTTGTTTCAAACCAAAGAAAGGAAATCCGTTTTTTCTTTCTTAACACAGAATGCCCACCAAACGGGGACATGATGATAGTTTGCTCAAAGCAATTGGGCATATTCCCTTACTTGTTTCTTGAAAAAAAAAACAAAAAAACCCGAGGCCATTTGCGAGAACACACACACATACGCACACGCACACGCACACACACACACACCACACAGACACGCCAACATGCACATCAAAGGTAATCGGCCCGCAACACACACACACACACACACACACACACACACACACACACACGCACGCGCACACCATGGGCGTAAATCCCGGGGGGGATGGGGGGAATATATCCCCCCCACTTTTGAAGGAGGGGGGGGGGGATGGCCTGTACAAATATCCCCCCCTGAAATTCTCCCAAGAAAAAGATGTAGGAACAAAAAAAAAAAACAAACAAACAAAAAGAAATGTGTTGATATTGATTTCAGCAGGATGGATTATTGCATAGCCTATAATCTAGGCGGAGAATGCAGTTATTGTTTTTGTAATTTGCTGTTAAGCTAAACGTATGATGCAGCGAGATAATTGTCTTTGCCAAGCGATACATCTGATGCGGCGAGACTACGAACAGTGGGCGCATCTACCGCGTCCGCTAGGCGCCACGATCGGTGGCAGTTTTTTGTTGTTTTTTTCGTATAAGAAGACTGCCACCGATTAAAAAAATAATAACAAAACAACGACAAACAACTAGGATCATAGGCGGTGTATTCGCGCGCATCCACTGTTCGTAGTCTCGTCGCATCAGACCAGCTGCATCGCCACCTAGGTTATAGGCTACATACTGTAATGCATGAGCCGTGACGAGAACATATACTGCTGAGCAGTGCTAGCAGCGCTCGTGTACTTCTCTCGCACACCAATGCATGCAGTGGCGTATCTGGGGGGGGGGGGGGCAAGGGGGGCACGTGCCCCGGGCGCCACTCCTTGGGGGCACAAAAAAAAAAAAAAACAACGAAGAAGAAGAAGAAAAAAATAAAAAAAATAACAGAAGAAGAAGAAGAAGAAGAAGAAACTCGCCCGGAAGGGGGGGGGGGGGGGAGAATGGTGGGGGGGGGGGGGGGGGGGTGGGCAGAAAACCAAATCAAAGAAGATAAAAACAAAACATGATGATGACGCGGACAAAATGACAATTTTCATTGCGTTCACACAAGAATTCCATGTTCTGTAAACTGAAATACAAACATTTTCGGCTCGCTCGCTGCGCTCGCTCGCCAAAATTTATATAAAAAAAGAAGGTAAGAACAAAACGTGATGATGACGCGGACAAATTGACAATGTCTATTGTGTTCACACCTGTCATTTTATATTTAGCAGGCAAAATATTTCACGAAGCAGCGGCTGCAATTTCTTTCGTTCTGAAGCGATCGCCAATTGGTTTAAAAGAAGGCGCCAACGGTTTCGAACATACGGGGGGGGGGGCGGAAAAAAAAAATCAAACAAGATAAGAACAAAACGTAATGATGACGCGGAAATATACAATTTCGGCTCAATCGCTCGTACTAATTTAGAGTATTTTTTCCAAGTCCTCAGTTTGTTGGTATAAATCGTTATCTATAAGGCCGTCACTTTATCTTGATTAAAACTGTAAGATGTAATAAGCAAAAAATGACAAGAGTTCCATGTTTTGGAAGCTGAAATACGAAAATTTTCGGCTCGCCCGCTGCGCTCGCTCGCCAAAATTTATCAAAGAAAAAAAAAAAAGAGATAAGAACAAAACGTGATGATAATGCGGAAATAGGCCTATACAAATTTCGGCTCACTCGCGCGTACTAATTTAGGGTATCTTTTAAAGTCCTCAGCTTGTTGTTTAAATCGTTATCTATAAGGCCGTCACTATATCTTGATTAGAATTGTAAGATTTAATAGGCAAAAAATAAGAATTCCATTTTTGTAAGCTGTAATACAAAAATTTTCGGCTCGCTCGCTGCGCTCGCTCGGCAAAATCTATCGAAATTCATTACATTTAAATCACCCTCAAAATGACCCCTTTTAAGTTCTTGAAAAAGCATATCATATGGACTTTCTTTAAAGTCCCTACCGGGATGGGTTTGGGGTTGAACACTTTTTCAGAAATTAAGGGCGCAATTTTCTCGCTTGCCCGGGCGCCGTTTTCCCTAGATACGACACTGAATGCATGTAAAGCAATATCGACCGTAATGCATGCTTCGGATGTTGAACTACTATCGTAGCCACACTACCAGATGGCAACCAGCTGCATTCAACCAGGGAGGTGCTCTTCCCACCTCCTTGATGCAACACAGTCTGTAGGGCCATGGACGTAGGCGTGAACGAGTGCACCATGCCGAGCGCGATACGACTCACGTCGAGCTCCGCATGAGTTACCCAATTAAGATCTAGATAACAAACGAGTTCGTTAACAGCCTTATACGAGTTTCAGTCGTAGGAATTGCAACGCATTTACCCTCTCCATATTGGCTCATAATTTGCTCAGTTAGTATAATTCGTTTGCCTCCAGAAAAAAAAAAACAACAAAAGGAACGGGTGTCGATTCCCATATTTTGCCATAATTTATGCAAGTATACCTCCTTTAATCTAATGAACATTGCTTTAGATTAATGGTTCAGACCTATTAACCAAACGGCAGTTTTTGGACTGTAAAATGTCAAAATTTTCAAGCTCGCTCGCTCGCATTGAATCGTCATGCCATTCTCCTGATGTTGCTGCCGGGTAATTGCCAGCAGTTGCGCCCGGTGCGCCCCCCCCCCTTATTTTTTCAAAGCGAAAAAAAAAAAAAATATAGCTACAAACGGCAGTTTGGGGACTGTAAGATGTCAAAATTGTCAAGCTCGCTCGCATCAGGGAGGTGGGAAGAGAAACACCTCCCTGCTCGCATTTAATCGTTATGTCATTCTCCTGATGTTGCTGCCAGTAATTGCCAGCAGTTGCGCCCGGTGCGCCCCCACCCCCTTAATTTTTCAAAGCGAAAAAGATATAGCTATAAACGGCAGTTTTTGGACTGTGAAATGTCAAAATTTTCAAGCTCGCTCGCATTTAATCGTTAGGTCATTCTCCTGATGTTGCTGCCAGTAATTGTCAGCAGTTCCGCCCGGTGCGCCCCCCCCCCCCCCCGCTTAATTTCCTAAGCGAAAAAGTACAGCTACAA
Source organism: Diadema setosum (assembly GCF_964275005.1). Lineage (NCBI taxonomy): Eukaryota > Metazoa > Echinodermata > Echinoidea > Diadematoida > Diadematidae > Diadema > Diadema setosum. The sequence goes on along the minus strand of NC_092700.1, from coordinate 33,965,742 downwards.
ACGGCAGTTTTTGGATTGTAAAATGTCAAAATTTTCAGGCTCGCTCGCTTCGCTCGCTCGCACTTAATCGTCATGCCATTCTCCTGATGTTGCTGCCGGGTAATTACCAGCAGTTGCACTCGGTGCGCTCCCCCCCCCTTATTTTTCAAAGCGAAAAAGATATAGCTATAAACGGCAGTTTTTGGACTGTGAAATGTCAAAATTTTCAAGCTCGCTCGCATTTAATCGTTAGGTCATTCTCCTGATGTTGCTGCCAGTAATTGTCAGCAGTTCCGCCCGGTGCGCCCCCCCCCCCCCCCCGCTTAATTTCCTAAGCGAAAAATATAGCTACAAACTGCCGTTTTGGGACTGTACAATGTCAAAATTTTCAAGCTCAGCTTGCTTCGCTCGCTCGCATTTTAATCGCTATGCTATTCTCCTGATGTTGCTGCCGGGTAATTGCCAGCAGTTGCGCCCGGTGCCCCCACCCCCCCTTAATTTTCAAAGTGAAAAAAATGTAGCTACAAACGGCAGTTTTCGGACTGTAAAATGTCAAAATTTTCAAGCTCGCTCGCTTCGCTCGCTCGCATTTAATCGTTATGTCATTCTTCTGATGTTGCTGCCAGTATTAAATTGCCAGAAAATGCGCCCGGTGCGCCCCCTTAATTTCCAAAGCGGAAAAAAAAAGCTACAAACGGGCCGCTTTTGGACTGTACAATGTCAAAATTCATGATCGCGTTCATGGTCTTCAGTGTAAGAATTAAGACAAGCAGTTTCTCTAAATGATACCATTTTATAGGCAAAATTGTTCAATAATAATCTACATAAAATGTACTGCTACCTTAAACATGTTGGACTGTTTCAAGTCGATAGAACACGCAAAAAAGAAGAAAATGAATCAAATTGCACCATTTACAACATCAATATGCAAAAAGTTCTCACTGTGGGAGGGGGAAACCTCCCCCGTCGCTCGCATCGCTCCTTCGCATCTAATCGCTCCCCCTAACATCAAATCCTGGCTACGCCGGTGATAGGCCCCACTATTTAGGCCTTCACAGTGATGTCGCACAGGCGGAGCAAGAGCTGAAATACCACGATGTAGTCATTCAATTATCTATGAATATTTCTTTTTCTTACTTGTTTTTTATTGGAAAAAATCCCAAATTTCACCAAAAGTGTGCACCAGATCGCTGAATTTGAGGTCTGAAAATGCCAAATTTTCCTCGTGTGGGAGAGGGATACCCCCCTCCCACACCCTCCCCCCGCTAGGCCGCTCCGCTCCCTCACACAGATATTCAAACTCAAAGTCCCTCCCCTACCCCCATCATTAAAACGGAACGATGCCTCTGTGATGATTGCTTTACTGACTTAAATCAAGAAAATTGAAGATTACAATTTATTAATAGCTACAGGAAAATATCTACTACGTTATTCAAGAAATGGATATCCTTATTATCATTTTATTGAATTTATTTGGGTATTATTCAGGGCTGCGCTACGTTTTTGAAAGGGGGGGGGGGCAAAATCGCCTGTCAGTCAAGAAGAAAGAACATCAAAAGACAAGAGAAACAACAACAAAAAAGTCTTCATACTTTTAAGGTCTGACTGACAAGGAAAAAAAAACAAAAACAAGAACAAAAAGTCGTCATATTTTTGCTGCCACTTCCCTCCCACGTTGCACGGAAAAGAGTGGGACATTCCCTGTAAAGTGTGTGTGTGTGTGTGGGGGGGGGGGGCAAGCTTCCCCCCCCCCCCCCCCAGGGCTGCGCCGGTCCGGTTATGGGCTTGTAATCGTGGTGATGGTGACTATCGCCAGTCATCCCCCCCCCCACTCCTCAGTACGGATTTACGCCGTTGGCGCACACACATGCACACACACATACACACACACACTTTATTATGTACACACAATACATCTAAACGCTCGCTAAAGACCGCCATCTCATAACAATGATTTAGTCGAAAAGGCAGTGACAGCGGCAATGAGTTAGCCGTTTAAACTGACCCCAAAGTCCCCAAGGCCAAAGCCAGTATGCAAGCGATACTGGTATAACACCAACCATCTAAATATTAACAACGTCAATGTTCCCTTCATTTTTCCCCCTATTCAGCCCCGTCAGTAGCCGCAGCAAACAACAACATGAATGTGACGTACAAAAACTGCCACTCTCATAAGTACGATGTTCGAAGCGAGCTCTCCTTTTCGCCATCCTCGGTATACAATCAACAGCTTCTTAGATGCTCTGTCCACGGCGGTCATGCCGATAAGAAAATTGACGTGCAATGTAAGTTTCTATCGGCCCCTTAATGCCATACAGACTACTTTGGGATTTCAATGCTTGTTATGCAAGTTCCTGGTTTCCATTCGCAGATGAAGTTTTCTCAGTTCCAAATTGGGATTTGCTCTCATTTTCACAAAGTCGAAGGGGAAGAACTGTATTTATGGGGGAGAAAATTCAGCACTCCAGTGTACTCAAATTGGATCTCAAAGGACATTCACAACAATATAATCTTAAAGGGAAAATCCAGTCCAAATATAAGTTAGTCTGATAAAAAAAGGGTAAAATATTACGAGTTCAACGGTAAAATTTTGATCGAAATCGGATAAACAAAAGGAAGTTTTGACATTATGAAGTTTTGCTAATTTCTGAGGAAACAGTTCTTGAACGGTCAATATGAATATGTAAATGGCAATGTGATTCCCTCACAACTTGCCATATAGTTTGTACATAAAAGAGTTTTTTTTTTTTTTCAGTTTTTCATTCAAACGCAATTATGCCCAAGACTAAAATAAATTTTATTCTGATATATCTCACTGATCACTATTCTGAAGTTATCTAACCTGGAATAACATCATGTTTAAGACTTCAATGACAGCAACATTGAATTTTCGTCATTTTTTTTTTTTTTTTTTTTTGTACACGATCAATGGAAAATTGTGAGGTTGTGACATGGTCAGTTCAATCATTTGCATATTCATATCCACTGTACAAGAACTGTTTTGCAGAAATTAGCAAAACTTCAAAATTACATAACTTCCTTATTTTTCACCCGATTTCAGACAAATTTTTACCTTTGAACTCATTCTTATTAGACCAACTTATTTTGGGACTAGATTTCCCCTTTAAATAGGCGTAGTTTTTGGCACTATGGCATAGTGGATAGACTTGACTCCCAATGAGATGACCCGAGTCCAGTCCAGTGCACTCCGTCCTTGGACAAGATGTTTTACTCACCACGTCCCTCTCGACTCAGGTGTATAAATGGGTACCTGGCAACGCTATATAGGGTAATAATTGTAATGGCAGGGCCCTCTGGTAGAGCTGCAGTGGCAACACTGAAAAGGCAACCCTGCATGGATAAAGATTAATAATTTATTAATATTATAATTGTTATCATTATCATTATTATTATTATTAGTAGTAGTAGTAGTAGTAGTAGTAGTAGTAGTAGTATTAACACTACTACTACTACTACTACTACTACTACTACTACTATTACTACTACTACTACTACTACTACTACTACTATCATCATCACTACAAGTAAAGAAAAAAAAAGTTTTCATGAAACAGCGACATCTGTTATACGACTCAAATAAATTATAGGCTTTATTCTTTCTGTTTAAGTGAATTACCTCATGAAATTTCCGAAAACGAATCATAATATTGGCGTGTTACACTTGGTTATTACTCTGCTGATAACCACTGAACTTATGAATAGTTTTTATTAGGCAAAATAATGAGAAGCATTATGACGTGATGACATCGTTAATTGACTCAAACCAAAAGAACGTTCTCTGTCTGCAAAGTGACTTTGGTCTTTGGGCCAGATCCCTCTTCATGACATAATATCCTTATACGCCCCGCAGATGCTCCGCGTGAGGGCGTGATATCAATAGAATTTTCTGAGCTCGGCGACGACGCAGATCTGCAGAAAAGTCTTCTTATCTCATGCAGCGTGAACTCCAGCGACCAGCCCAATCCCCAGATCGACTCATACGTGATTGCCGTTGAAGGCGCTGTACTGACGTCATCACCGAGATCGGCAGCAATTCTTCCTCGGGTTCCAAACCGATGCGTAGATGTTAGCTGTTCTGGGACTAACGGCATTGGAACGACAACTACACACAGGACTTTTTGTCCACGAGGTATGCTGATAACGTAACACGCCCACAACCACACACACACACACACACACACACACACACACACACACACACACACACACACACACACACACACACACACATACTCGTATACACGTTCCCTTGTTCCTTACTGATATCATTCTCAAATCGCGCACTGGAATTAAAGCGAATGGGAAGTTGTGTTTTTTGGCGCATTTCTAGGACTTTTTTTTTTTGGGGGGGGGGGGGTAGAATAGTGTAATTAGGTATGCCTTAAAGTTCCCCTTTCGTTTCTTAAAAATCCTTTACTCGTTCGTCTTTCTCAACTCTTTCAACTTTTGAAAGGATCGTGCTACTGCTTTGAAAGTTGGTAATTATCATGAACAGAACGTGTTAGACATTTTAAAGAAGTAATCCGTTCATCATTGTTTCCATGTCGTTTTACATCCTTTTTTTTTTCACATTCATTACGCAGTTAGCATGCACCACTTAGTTTAAGCACTTGAATCTTGATTTATGCATGAAATTGTTGTGAAACAATAATAAATCAAGCAAACAAACCAACAAACTTGAATAGACTCTAAACGTCAAAACCCCTCTTCAGTTATAACTTTTCCAGAGTGTGTGCTTTCTTGCCATGATTTAGACAGGTTAGGAGCCAGGATCCAGTTGTACTGAGTTTAAAAAAAGTTGAAAACTTAGACGACGCGAGAAATAATTACAGTGGACTCCCGTTATAACGAAGTTTTCGGGATCCGCAGTTTTCTTTTATTTAGGTCTATATCGAAATTTCGTTATAACCTAACAAAAAACAATTAAAGACATAGAGCGGATAATAGTGCGGCCTATATTTCTCTTTTTTTTTTTTTGGTACTTCGTTATAGTTAGTGTTCGTAATAACGGGAGTGCACTGTAGATCGATTTCGATAAGCGATTTTGCGCATGCGCAGAACAGTCTTTTCCCCTTTGAAGGTCCGAGTCGCGAAAATCTTAAACTCCCTTATACTTGTTGCTTTAAAACAAATCTAGAAAGAACGAAACACCTGCCACGAGTATATATTTAGAAAAAATACAAATATTTCAGGTGAACCACCGGCATCCGGTATAATATCAGTCGAGATCGGAGAAGAGCTGCAGCAAGTAGACTCTACGATCAACATATCTGTTACCTGTCATGTGGATCCTTCTGACCAACCACATCCTCGTATCGTTGATTACGAAGTGAAGGCGGATGAACTGACGTTACAGGCGCCACGCGATCACCCTGTTGTTACGATAGAGGCACGACGAAACATGTGCACCAATATCACGTGCATAGGTAGAAACCAGTACGGCTCAACGTCATCATTCGCAAGCTATTGTCCAGGAGGTATAGTTAAAGTGTATCTGCACCCTGAAATTAATTTTTCTGACATTGTAGGTTGTTGTACTGGTAATATCCCTACCAAATATACGAGTGCAAAGTTACTCACATACAGAGATGTAGCAATATATAAAGAGAATCAGAGCAATCTCTAAAATGCCAAAAATTACATGCGCCTTGATCAAAGAGTAGTCGACTGCATTCGATTGCGTAGTTCGATAATTTTTGTACGATCAGTGTACTACGATAGTGCTCTCAAAACACACAAACGCACGCCAATGTTCACGACCGTAAGGTACGCAGCTAGGTTGATGCTGCCGCGCCACGCCACCGCGCCGGGCCACCAGGCGTGGCAGCATCAGTCGCGGCAGCATCAACTCATGCGGATGCATATCCGGCTCGAGAGAGAACCAGCGCGTGAGAGGCCGGTGCAACCGTGCGGCATTTATACTAGTTTATATTCCACATACTAGGAATCTTGCTATAGGATTGGTCAAGAGCTGATCACCTGATAAAGCGTGGTTTTGGGTTTTGCCAATGAGATTTTTCTCGGGAAAATCTCAGACTCTTTGGCCCGAATTCACAAAGGTGGTTTCTGCCGAAACTACCTTTGCGAATCGCAGGTTCAAACCATGCCGGTTTCAAATCTGAGGTTTGAAACCATGGTTTCGAGCGAAACCACCTTTGTGAATTCGGGCCTTTGGGTTTTGCCAGTGGGTTTTGCCCAGACGTCTAAATGGCGTCGATCTTCTTTGATTATTTAGGCCGAAAAGACGGCTGTAATGACGTCAAATTGACGTAATTCTGACCTGTCTCTAGTATAAGGGAATACGTCGCTAGGATGACGTGATAAACACCTCAAAAAGCAACGTAAATTTGACGTCATTTATGCCGTGTGTTAATATGACGTCATAAATATGTCCCGAATCGACGTGAATTTTACGTCTAGTAATACGTTAATTACATGACGTCATAAGTACGTCGCAAAACTGACGTAAACTTTGCATTATCAATTAGTCGCTAATACAATGTCATAAGTACGCTGCAAAGCGACGTGAATTTTACGGCAGTTATATGTTAATATTATGTTAATATGACGTAAAGAATACTTGCAAACTGAGCTAAATTTGACGTCCTTTGTACGTCGCTTTAATTTACGTCATAAATACGTCGCAAAACTAACGTAGATTTCACGTTATTACTATGTCGCTCAGATGACGTCAGGAATTCGTCACAAAACAGAGTAAATTTGTCGTTATTAAAACCTCTTTTACTTGACATGATAAATACGTCGCAAAGCAACATAGATCTTACGTCATTAATAAGTCGTTAAAATGACGTGAAAAATACATTTCAACACTGACGTAAATTTTACGTCTCCTGTACGTTGCTTATATTACGTCATAAATATGTCGCAAAACTAATGTAGATTTCACATTATTAATACGTCGCTCAAATGACGTCAGGAATTTGTCACAAAAAAGAGTAAATTTGACGTCATTAATACCTCTTTTACGTGACGTGATAAATGCGTCGCAAAGCAACATAGATCTTAAGTCATTACTCCGTCGTTAATATGACGTGAAAAATATATTGTAAAACTAAAGTAAACTTTACGTCATTATGAGGTTCTTAACATGACGTGATAAATACATTTCAAAAAGACATAAAAATCACATCATTTTCTGGTCATTTTATGACGTGCGACCAGTTTGACCAATTTCGACCAAATTAAGACGTCTTTTCGACGTCAGTCTGCTATGTGGGTTGATAGTACACAGTGCGACGAACTTTCACTTCAGTGCCGCGCGGTGCGCGCAGTAAATTCATTGTTTCGTCATCTACGCGCACACGTACGTAACCTAAGCCCTAAGGACACCTAAAGACAGCTAAAACGGTTTCAGATGTGGAATAAAATGGGAATTTATAGGACCCTAGATGTGGAATATAAGACAAATAATCAACTTCAGTTTCAGGCATAAGACAAACTATCACTTCCTCGGCGATCTGAATGTGTACGCTATCTTTCCTCAGCTGCGCTTCGGAAAGATAGCTACATCCAGATCGCCTCGGAACTCGGAAGTGATAGTTTGTCCCATCACCTTCACCAACTTTGATTATTTGCTTAATATAATAGCCTGCATGCAGTGGACCGGCCCAGCGTTTATGCACAGACTCCCGAAGTAAGTTGTAACTGTTAGTCCCGTAGTACTACCTAGTAACTGTGCACTCTCGAAATAAAATTGCAAGACGCTCCGACGATGGAAAGTATGATACTGAACACAGTCCTGGGCATAAGTTTTTATTCAGTGCGCTTGTAACATTATTTCAAACAGGGTGGCAGTATTCGAGACCCTGGCAAGGTGCAGGTACCTCACTTACTGTTAGACGTCTGATGTTTAGTAACTAACATTGTTAGAGTCTATACACAGCCCAGTCGCTGACAGCGTTTGGAGGACGGGGTTGGAGCGGGCATTATTTCAGATCGGGAAGAAATTTTGAACCTGTTCAAAATGCTATCGTTAGCGTCTTGCGTCATCATCATTGCGATAACCGCACTTATCATTACCGTTACATAATTTCGATGGTACATCATACCATGAATATTCCTTTAACATAACGGACAGGTAACTCTGTAAAATTTCTATCCATCATCCTTAACTGCTCCATAAAGTTTTAAAGCGAATTATGCTTGAAGGATAATATTTATGAAGCAAGCCATGTACTCCACAGATCCGCCAGCAGATAACATCACCGCCATCCAGTACGAATTCCAGAGAGAAGGAAACCAAACTTATAACATGACGATCACTTGCTATATCCATCCAAACGACCAACCATCACAACTCCCCGTCGATAGTTTTGCTATCGAGGTTGATGATGTCATCGTGTCGTCATCACGAGATCCTTCGGTAGTACTGACGTCACACTCGGACAAGTGCATGAACGTGATGTGTACAGGGAGCAACGAAATAGGTGTAACGACTGCAGCCGATATGTTTTGCCTAAGAGGTGATTTACAACATTCGAGAGCATTTTTTTTTCTTGCAGTCTTACTTGAAACAGAAACGAAGAACATTCATGATCATATTTCTATATCAACTGATGATCAAAGACGATAATCAGGTTGAAAATAAAGATAATATCATCATTGTCGCATTGACTATTTGAGTTCTTTTGTCTTTCTCTGTTACCTCCACTCTTCCTGTTCCTCTCTCCCTTTCTTCTTTTTTTTTTCTATTACAAGTATCCTCTTCCTCTCCCTATCCATCCCTTTCTCCCTTCCTCTTTGGTTTATCTGTCTCTCGAACTCCTTCTCTCAGATGTGTCTCATTTCTCTTTCCTCTCTCTTTCCTGTCTCATTCTCTTTAATTCTTACCTCCTACCCCTCCCCTGTCATTCACCTGCTCTTTCTCCATTGTGCAGATGATGTCCTAGATATCGAATTTGAGGAGTTGGTTGGTGAAGACTACCGGATCATCCTCACTGTATCTTGCCACATTGACGCGCGGTACCAGCCACGCCCACCAATCAATACCTTCTTCATCACAGCTAGTGATAGAGTCCAACTGTCTGCCTCAAACTCCTCTACAGTGACCTTTGACCCCTCTCCTGCCAGCTGCACAAACGTGACGTGTACAGGTCAAAATGAGTTCGGATCAACCGCCGCGTCACGAACCTTTTGTCCACAAGGTAAAGACCCAAGTCAAGAGAAGCATACATGTAGCTCAGATTGATGCTGTAACGCCACGTTCCATAGAATGTCTCTTTATGCAAAATGTGAAAGGGACATTCCAGACGATTTATGTGATTTAACATTCCTGTAGTAATCCACCTGCATAATATTATATCGATATTTACACCATGTATAGATTAGTGAAAATGTATTGTCGCCCCAATATTCTCATTTCCTGCTATGGGCCAATGATTCTATTTTCAACATATAATCCCGAATGATCCCGAATGAGGAATAAGCTTTCAAATCAGGCAAGGATTTCGGGTCTTTGATCCTGGGATTTGATCATTTTTTCACAATCCCTTCTTAAGTATTTCAGGAATCCAAAGAGTAAGAGATAAAGAGATAGAGAGAAAAATCACGCCTACGGTTTAACATAAATCTGTCGGCAAAAAATAATAATAATAATAACAATAATAAAGTACGCCCCCTGTTTTTATATTTCTCGGGCTGGATTTTGCCACTCAAATAGTACCTCTTTGCTGGATATAACTCACATGCGGTGGGGGTGTTACTTGCTAGAAATTATAGCAGATCAGGAAAAAAGTGCTTCTTACAATAACCACGAGTATGTACAATGTATTAAATGTGCTTCAATGATGCCAATATCTATCTCATGAAACCCATTAGGAAACACTTCCTACCAAAGTCTATTCTTTTAGCCAATTAACCTAGAAATGGATAATGTTTCCCTCTGATTGTTCCATCAGTTAGGTTCCTCCTTCAGAGTCTTTGACAGGTGTTACAATTTTGACAAGATTTTTCTTTGGCAGGGTAATTTCCACATCCCAAACTGTGATGGTAATTTTGTCTACCGTATAATAAATCGTTTCAATAATATTATGTCGTAGAGAGCTGGTTGTTGCTCTATTTCAAGCATGGTTTCATGTTTATTGGGTGTTTTTTTTTATATCAAAATCTCACAGGCAAGACAGATCTCTTTTGGCAGACAAAGGGATTTCTCACACGATTATCGACCACCACCACTTTGTGCATCCTCGTGATCATTCTCTCCGTGGTCCTTTCAATTCTGGCCTTCTTGGGGAAGAAACAAGGTTTTCGGTACTTCGTCTAGCGAAGTCAATTGAGTGAATCCAACGAGCATGAGTCAAATCCGCAATTCACCGCAAGCCAGTACACAGAGGAAAATCCAAAACTCAAAATGCGATCAGAGATTATTGTGTTTAAAGGAGAAATCCAATCCAGATATAAGTTATTCTGATAAAAAAGAGTAAAATCTTACAAGTTCAACTGTGAAAAATGGATGAAAAATAAGGAAGTTATGACATTTTGAAGTTTTGCTGATTTCTGCAAAATAGTTCTTGTACAGTGGATATGAATATGCAAATGAGTGAGCTAACTATGTCATAATCTCATAATTTTCCATTGAACCTGTACAAAAAAATGACGAAAATGCAATGTTTCAGTCATTGAAATCTGAAACATGATGTTATTCCTGATTTGATAACTTCAGAATAGTGAACAGTTGTCATGGTTGTGGATATACCAGGATTTGAGCCTCGAGCATAATTGCGTTTGAATGAAAAACTGGAAATGTCAACATTTTATGTACAAACTATAAATGCCAAGTTGTGAGGGTATGACATGCTTACTGTGTTATATGCATATCCATATCAACCTTTCAAGAACCGTTTCCTGAAAAAATGAGCGAATCTTCAAAATGTCATAACTCCTTTATTTTTCACCCGATTTTGATCAAACTTTTACCGTTGAACTCGAAATATTTAACTCTTTCTTATCAGACCAACTTATATTTGGACTGGATTCCCCCTTTAATAGACAAAGACCACTTGAAGTACATCATAGACCACTCCATTTGCACTAAGTTGTAGGTCAACGTGTCATTACTCAGAGATACCACTTAAATTACTTGCAAGCTCACAGATAGATTATGTTCTTGCCGAGTTTCTATCGTATCATCTATAATCATAACAACTTTGTATAAATTGCTCAAAAAGAGATAAGAATGCACTCTTTATGAAATAGCCCCCGATGTGGATAAAAGTACATGACGACCCTGTTTTACCCAGTGAATGTCAGGATTTTGGTGTGTCCCTACTGGGGCTTGGTAAACGATTGGTCATGATAAATCGGGAATTGTTATGATTATTACATAATTATGTTTTCTGGTACATAAAAAGACTATGACCGTAAAGTGTGACTTTCTTTAAAGAAGAAATTCACCAAAGAATAAATAAATTTCAAAAGAAAAGGAAAAAATTATTCCCTGCAGAACGATATAAAAATGACAGAAATCGCATAGGAAATAAGGAAGATATGACATTTTGAAATTTCACATTTTTTTCGGAAACATATCTTGACCAGTCCTTATGAATATTCAAATGAGCTAGTTGATGATATATCCTCACAATTTTTCATACATATGAAACTCGGAAACATATGAAATTCGGAAAAAAAAATTATCTTTAGCTGATACATGCATGACAAGTAGAAGCATGTCTACTTAATACCAAGATATATAAGAGTTAATATCTGTGTGTGTGTGTGTGTGTGTGTGTGTGTGTGTGTGTGTGTGTATGTGTGTGTGTGTTTAGTTTTATATCTACATCACAGCTGAAATATGATATTTTTGTCACTTATTATGCAATGAATAAACCGTTGACAAATGAGTTTCCCTTTTCATGCATGCAGCTTGAGCTAATGCATAGCATGGAAACAAAATTAATGTTGATTTCCTGCAGGCACACGTCCATTGGTATTTCAGTTTGGAACCTACATCTAAGCTGCTCTATCTGTTTTTACTTAATTGTTAAAATATTGCATGTAATTCAAACCAAACATGCCGACAATATTGTATACAGTACGTCAAACAGATATGCCCATCTTCTTTGTCTGTTTCCTTCTTTTTTTTAACCATGAACCATCAGATAATCGAAGCCTGCAGGTTCTTGCTATTGATCGTGGTAATAAGCAAAAAAAAAAAAAAAAAAAAAAAAAAAAAAAATATATATATATATATATATATATATATATATATTCCTTCTCTACTCCACCTCTCCAATTTTCCTTCTATTTCGTTCTCTTTCCCCGATTTCCCTCCCCCTCTCTTACTTTACTTGGCACCTATCTTCTTTAAACAAAATTAATCAGAGATTATCTGTTCTGATACTAGTTATGCCTTCCTTTTACGCAGAGACTACAGACCAGGAAACTAAGTGATCTTTGTGAGCTTAATATAATTATGGTCAATAAAGAGTTTCTTATCAACAAAATTTTTTATCATCCTGTTTGTACTTATGTGTTGGTTTCCCATACTGAAAGGGTAATAATTTACTCTTAATCATTAACATCTATTTACATCATCAATCTATTGGACAGCAGAGAAAACCTCCTGTTAATCCATTAGGGGAAAAAAACCACAACAACTTTCAGCAATGAAGCTGGTTTTGATTTCACCAATCGGTCTTAACCCGTTGCCTACGGGAACCTGATGGTCCCTGTGTTTATCCTGTGGGAAGCAGATAATCTTGTAAAGAACGGGTTAAGATATTTATTCTCTTGGTTGATAACCACGCGGAAACGCAAATAGGGAAGTAATCCTAAAATAACAATTCCTCTAATATTACTGCCATCAATCAAATACCATTCAGTGACTGACTGACTGGGGAAGCACAGGTTGCGTGTCACGAGACCGACACTCACGAGTTATACAGCCCACGAGTCATACAGCTCACGAGTCAGTCATACAGCCCATGAGTTTTACACTAGGTAAAAACAGCCTACGAGTTCGACAGGCAAAACACGGGGCTTAATGTGTCGGTCTCGTGGGCCTTGTTAGCTGAGTGTCGAACTCATGGGCTGTATGACTCGTGGGCTGTATGACTCATTGATCTGTTTTCAATATCGAACTCGTGGGCTTTTTGACTCGTTGGCGTCGTTCTTGTGGGATGACCCCGAAGCACATTGGGTGTTCGGCCATTTGGTAAGATCAAATGCCCCATAAAGTGTCATATAAGACAGGCAAGCATTATCCATTTCGAAGACCTTTTATATCACTAGACAAACTCGTGATCATACGCCATCATTTCTCAGTTGTCAGCTGCCCAATCAGTGGTCAGTGATGGACACCTATTGAAAAAAAAATGCCTATAAAACCTGTTGTTGGTTGCGTGAAACAGAGTAGTAATAAAGCACCTATATAAACTTCTAGTCAACTAGCTACGTGATTTTTTTAAATAAAAAATGCTTTTTTAAAATAATATAATATAGTATAGTATAGTATAATATAATATGATATAATATAATATAATATAATATAATATAATATAATATAATATAAATGAACATAATATGTCTATGTATGTATATGTATGTATATATATATATATATATATATATATATATATATATATATATAAAGTATTATATATAAAGTATTATGATACATGTATTTACAACTTATACTGAGCCAAGTCCATTACATGAAATGCTTTAAAGACTTACTCGAAGATGAAAGCATAAGGGTAAAATAGAAAAAAAAATGTGTATATATGCCCCCATTATAATAAACACACACTGTATCTATATGTCTCGATCACTTTATACTGTAGGAGTCCACGAAGTTTTCATTCATGTTATCATTTATGAAACAAACAAACATGTATATTTCAGAATTATAGATGCCTCGAATAAATTACACAAGCAGCAGTACAATAATTTATACATGTACCAAACTATCTAATAATGTTCTTAGAAATGCTCTAGCAAATTTTCAAAATACAATATACCAAATTACAGTAGTAAGTATTTGATATTACTTCATTTTATTTATTAATTACTTCTCGATTTTTATGAGTTATGGTGTGCCTCCTGTGCTTTTAATTCAACTACTTGTTTATGCTATGCCTATCCAATTTCCCATTTCGAAAATGTATCATAATTAGTTTTTACTTTGCTGTATGTTTTTGTATTTAACGTATTATGTTTTATTTACTGGTAAATACCTTGTATTTTGACAGACTTATTATATAATATATATATATTATATATCTATATATATATATCTATATATATATCTTTATATATATATATATATATATATATATATATATATATATATATATACATACATAACGAAGAATCAAGAAATAAACTAGTAATGCATTATTTCGCCAATAAGAATGAGTTTATTGAACAACTCAAATTTTCGGTGGCCTCCACCTTCTTCAGGAGTCTCGACGGGGAATATTACGTATATATATATATATATATATATATATATATATATATACGTTATAATACAGATAATTACACACATAGGGCGTACTTATACATGTACATATATATATATATATATATATATATATATATATATATATATATATATATATATATATGTATATATACGTTATAATACACATAATTACACACATAGGGCGTACTTATACATGTACATCATACATAAATGCAGGATATACACATACATTCAGTGTACTGGGTACGGCGACAAAAAAAAAAGAAATACTTTAAACTGTTTTGTTCTGTCGTGGGGCAGAGAATAATGGCCTCACACTTGATAACGTGAAGGGCTTAATTAGAAACATGATCATAGTTGAGAGGAAATATTACATCCTTGTTTTGATAGTAAATATCCAGAGACAAAAGAGGAAGAAAAAGAAAAGAGGAGAAAAAGGCAAGAAGAAGATAAGGTTTCATAGCCTTTATAGTAAGCATGGATACGTAGGTCTTAGGTTCCTGATTGTGGTCGTTGGTGAATTGAACGAGGTCCTTACGTCAAGTAGACAGGAGTGATATCGGTCAGATTTTTTTTTTCCACTTTGCAGAAAATCACGCATATTGACTATCAAATACAACAGAGAGTTTTTTCTTGTTTTGATAATGCTGCAGTGGGCATGTTAACAAAGTATCAAAATACCATCCCAACAATACAGGAAAGAAAAACGATACCACATAAGGCTACAGGGTAAAAAAAGGAAAACATTAAAGATAAGGCCTGCCCTCAAACACCAGAGGTCGTCATTTCAAATCAATGAACTCTATCGTCGTCGTTTTTACTGTTAGTACCTGATTGACAAATTGCCCTTCATCGACGTAAATCAGCATCAGTTATTCAGTGTTTTATCAGTAGACAGGATAACAGAAATCATGGGCATACACATACTAAGATTGGACTCAAACCAAGGATCTCCAAATTGCTAGACAGGCGTCATATCCATTATAGACTACTGAGCTTTCGCCCGATAGCCAGTAATGGTGTTTATCCCTTGTAGCAGAAAGTATTGCATGTAAAATTTGTTCAAATCGATGAATTCTTGTGCCGAGTTACTTTTACTGCAGCAATTTTCCTAATCGCCGTAAATAAACACTATTAGTGTTTAAGTAGGAGCCATGATCGTATTGCAATTAGACTTTATTGTAACTAATTTTTTATCGGAACAAGAGACAGGATGAGAACCAAAAAGTACTACATAAACATCTCACTTTCAGGACACTTCGAGGTCCATTCGGCAAGGTGGCTCAGTCGGAAGCGAATTTGCCTGTCTTTCGATCGCATGGCTTGGGTTCGGACGCTGGTTCGAACCCAGCGATCGAGTCTTTTGTGTAACCATGCCGTCCCCTCCAGTAGAAGCAAAACACACTTTCCCTTGGATAGGACATACCATAGTGGAGGTCCAATATGTGAGAGAGTCACAACCAACGTACGTTAGAGAAGAAATCCACACTAAAAATTAATCAATTTCAAAAGAAAGAGTAAAATTGGATAAAAATGAAATTATGAGATTCTGAAATTTCACGATTTTCGGAAAACACTTCTTGACCAGTGGTTATGAGTATTCAAATCACGAAGTTGATGATGTCATGTTCTCAAATGCCTTATTCATGTCATACGCAGAAATGACAAAAATCTCATGTTTCAGCATTGCTGTATTAATAAACTTGCCTTAAAACCACCCAACATAAAAACGAACGAATGCTACCTCTGATATATTTGGTATGGGAAAAAATGTAAGGGCATGACATCATCAACTCGATCATTCGAATATTCATAAGGACTGGTCAATAAATGTTTTTCGAAAAAATGTGAAATTTCAAAATGTCACAATTATCTTTTTTATTACTTATCGTGTTTTTTTTTTTTGACATTTTTGAAACGTTCTGTAAGGATTATTTTTCCTCTTTTTTTTTCCGGAGTTTATCGATTTTGGAGGTGGATTTCCTCTTTAAATCTTATTGTCCGCTTCACTAATTTATCGCAAATCAAGAGCAGGGTGTATAACCTGGGCGAAGTGGCCTGCCCCAAATAATTAACTCACAACTACGACCCCATGAAAGACGGGCTTATGCAGCTGAATATCCCGCCATTTTGTCTGATAGAAAAATAAAACAAACAAACAACAAAACAGACAAACAAACAAACAAGTGAACAAACGAACAAACTTCAAATTTTCACATTTTATTGAGCACGTTGAGGGCACCGCCACCCGACGTTCAGAAATGGAATATGGGAACATCTCAGTGAGCGAAGATGAGTGGTGATATAGCGCCATCTAAGTTGGAATAGCAGAAATGTTACCAAGAACCTGTCACCGTCTGCATGTGGAAAACTTAGATGTAACACTGCTAATTCTTTGAAATCATCACAAAGATGAAAGGGTGGGCTAGTATTAGAAAGAGAGGTTGACAGATGCTATTTGCCACAGATTTAGAAATAAGAACATGAAATAATAAACCCAAATAGGAATTGAATAAAGAAAAAGAAATATTGCGAGAGTTGTTCTTGATCGAGTCTAGACATAACAGTGTTTGCTAAAACTTCGAGGATACAGAAATTAGATTCCGTGACTATGCATAAATTCCAAACTTTATAAGCAATGAGAAGAGTGATTTGGGTCTAGAAAACAACAATTTACAAAAGAATATAATTTTATATAATCAGAAAGTAAAACAAACTCTGACAAACACATAACATTGGAGGTGAGAAGTAGACATACCCTGTGAAAGGTTTCTGAATAATATTCTACAAAACTATTGAAGACTACTTCATATCAACAGACTGCGATAGCAACTCTGATAACAATAATAATAACTCTGATGAAATAATAACTCTGATAATCCAACTGAAAATTCATAACTTCCGTGTGCTGCGCCAATTTCTAGCTTTGTACGGATGACGTAACAATGCAAGTAGAAGTAAACTGATCAATACACCATGTGGATTAAAAAAAAGGACAAACATTGTCTTCACATTCATAATGGATTGACAAGTTACGTCTAAATTACATGTACACATTTAATTGCATAAAATTATCTAAACAATAAGACAACAAAGTGCATTTTTATTTCATTTTCAAATCATTGGTCATTCCCTGTCAGCTAATTAGCGTAGATATCTTCAGAACATAATTTATTGAGGACCACCACTCTAAATTAACTTACACATCTGTTATAGGGCAGTATTGTTACCAACAGTAATGACGGGGCTTACTGTATTTTGCTTAATATCAAAAAGACTAAACACTTCCAGTGTCATAAAAGTATGCAGCAGTCGTTTTAACACTATCATTCCATTGCACATTGATTGTCACGACGCATTGTTAGGCAGCCATAATTGCAGTTCAAATATGGTCCAGAGCCTTCTCATGGCTTTTCGAGATTAAAAGCAATGGTCAATGAAGCTCTGTCCACTCCACTGTAGACACCTGTGCGCTTCAGATGATTTAGCAAATTATCCGCGAATTTGCGTAGGATACCTGTCAAATCTTTTTGAAAGGGCGTGTCCCCGGTGGACTCTGTGATATGGAACACAAAATGAGCGATCATCCGTTGCCATGGCTACAGGCGTCTACTGACAGACTGACACATTCTATGTGTTGACGATGCCTAAGTATACACACCCATAAAACACCCTCAACGCATCACTTTCGTGTGTGCAGGGAGGTGTGTGAGAGACCATCCTGTTGTGTGTATGCCAAGAAGCAAACGAAAACATCACATCAGTGATTTTTTGACCTTCTGACATGGTCGTAAAGAGGAAGACGAAGATCAATAGGGAATAGCCCATGTGCCCTAGTATAGTCTGTCAACGTAACATTCGCTCATCATACTGGAAGCCACTGAGAGTCGATGAAGAAAAAGGCGATTTATCGCTGCTGTTCACCTAGTACCTTGCAACGTCGCATTCATCCATGTCAATAATTTTCATCAAACCTGACATTCCGGATTTGCCACAAGCAAACCGAGTTGGTCAAGTTTTCAAGACAATAGATTCGAACAATTACGCACCCACGATGATGCAGTATAATTACTTAACTTAAAGATGACGAAGCAGTGCGTCTATAGTGAGGGAAAATAAGTCAGCTTCTTTTTCCTCACGAATCTATGGTCCATGGAATCGAACCGATGATTGGTCCGAATTATCCACCAACGTAGATTGCCCAAGTATACCTGTTGGTCCGCCTACCGCTCCACATTGCCTTAGCCGTTGCTACTGGTGACAGGAATGGATGCGAGTTGTGGTTGTCCATCCAGAGGGTCACGAGGTCGAAGGTCACCTCTCTAACCCCGCGTAGGACAGGTCATGGTCGATGAAGCCATATTTTCGTAGAGCATCAGAAGCCCTTTTCACGTGTTCATCGATGATTTCCCTATGTCTGTCCGAGAATGGGTCGAAGGTTGTCGGATCGTTACCACCGGGGTATCTGGCTTTGCGATGGAAGTCACCCTCCGGATGGGCCTCCATGCAGTCCAGGCGATCGTGGTCGACGGGGAAGTCGAGGAAGCGGAGCAGCTGAATGATCTGATTGCGGAGGTCAGACTTGAGGTCCTCGTAAAACAGCACGCGGACGTTGTTGCGCGGGAGCCATGATGTGATCCGGTCTTCCCAAGATATGGAAGCACTCTGAATAAATCTGTCCCATTCTGGAAGAGAACAATGAAAGTAAACGTAGTAGAGAAGATGCAAGCTTCAAAGAACGATGTCTAGGGTTTGAACGTTATCAGCATGATTCCGCCTGCTTTGATATTTCCCTGTAAAACATACGGACATAACTAGTGTGCATTAAAGTTGAGGTATTCGGGAAGAATGAAGGTGATAATGGTGTTATTTACCCAGGGTAGTCTCTTCACAGTTAAGACTGCTCTTCCAGAGGGCCCTGCCATTTAGTACTGTAAGTTCCCCAGCACTGCCAGGTACTTTTCTATGCACCTTTGTCAAGAGGGGCATGATTGTGGACATAACTCTCTGAACACCTTGTAGATTTGCGTGATCTTTCAACAATTCGTTACATGTCATATGATTGGTGCTACATAACAATGTTACTGTACCAAGAAATTCTTTGTTTGTTAAATTCCCCTCTATAGGCCGCATCTTATCACCGAGTACCTACACAAATCAGTGAATTCTGCTTCTGCGGCAGCATAAACTGCAGCAAGGAGGCGACTTGTTAACACTCACCAAGGTTACTATTTATGATGGGAGGGCGAGACGACCGGAATCTAAACCTTCGCGAATTTTAAGAAGCTGTCTTTTCGCCTTCGCGTTCTAGAAACGAGGCGCCACGGTGCGTTCAAACAAGTCCCCTTCTTGTAATATCTTTGTAAATGTCAAATATTTACGTACTTTCGGACTTGAAGTAGGTCTCAGTTGCCCACCCCGTGTGTCCTGCGTTGATCAGGTTCGCGTAGGAGAGCAGCGTGTTGTAGGGATTCCTTACAATCACAATGGCACCCTGGTAGTGAGCCGTGGATTTCGCTGAGCCCGTATCGTGCGTTTTGATCACCAGCGTGTTGCGCATGGCGGGATTAGCGAACTCCCCTCTGAAACCTTGAAAGAAGAGAATGAGTTGGGTTGGGTCAGGGAGGTGTAAGAAAAGGAGAGACAACTCGTTCGTAATTCATGCAAGCACATGTTTGGTTTCAAAGCGTTACAATGGGATGTCTAGCATTCCACTATACGCTTTGAAGTCATGCTCTGCACCGCTCTAGTTGCAAGGCGAAGTTCGGAGACGAAGAACGCATTTTACCTCTCGTTGAATTACAAGCTTTATTCCCCAGTAAAATTTTAAATGAAATACTCGAATTGATTAAGAGTAGTTTAAGAAAGAATTCAATGTTATAAACATGTATTTCTAGTTTCTTCGTAATGCGCAAATCGAGATGAAATGAAAATTAGGCCCTCTTAAAAACCTAATATTTTTCTATAGTGCGCACATTTCCGCAAGTTAGTTTTCTATCCTTTAATCTGGGATATTTTGATCTTTCAAATAAAGTACTCCGCTAAAGCGTGCACCAGCGTGCTTTTAAACTATTTGCTGTTAAAATTGTCAGTTTTACACTGCATTTTGATTCGCTGCTCCAATTCAAGGTACGCAAATTCATTGTTGCCATCACATTGAAAGAGAGAGAGCGAAATGCAGTAGGGGTAAGTATTTCTAGATGTGAGAGCGCTAGTCTCGATTATTGATGCTCTCTTTTGTCAAAGCACCTGATTTCCACCTGTAGTTAAGCGCATAACTTCTCGGCGGTGCCGCGCATCCTTCAAAGGAGAGCAGGAGTTGTCTCTCCTTTTCTTACACCTCCCTGGTTGGGTAAAGGGGGAGGTGGGGGGGGGGGGGCAATGGAGAGGAAAATACATGTTTATAAGGATAGTTGGTTGGTGAAAGAAACATATTATAATCAAGTCTGTCGGCTCATAGTCAAGATGTTTATATCGCTTCTGAATTAATGCTCACTGAAATACGTCTGGGTTAATTTCTGTGCTTTTTTATCTCCACGTACAATAACAAATTGACACAAAGTATGCAAGAAAAAAAAATCAGTGCAAGGATTTCCAGGATTTGAATAAAACTGTCACTGATAACATAACAATAAACTTGCGACATTGCAATGCACATTATAATCATACGTACACAAGGGGAACAGCAATACAGCAGACCGATAGCATATAAATGCAAAGTTTGACTATGGGGTCCCCAACATACCTTTACATACACTATGCCATTACCATGATAAAATCACCATATACGTTAACATAAGTTTGCCACTTATACGTTTATATAGTGACAGGGAGAAGGCTGAACAATCAAGACATACGCTCCAAGTTTGCAGAAAATCCCGTTTTTGAAATTATTGGGGCTGCTGCAAAGTCTGACAGCTACTCTCCAATAGCTACCGAGGCATGTTGCTGAAATTTTGAAACGTTTGCCGAGAATCCTATTCGGAAACAAGTGCATTTTGCAATGCTAAGGTATCAATACTACAGTTTGAAGATGAAGGTCAAGTGTAGTTTAAGAAGAGAAGCAGACTGGTACCTGTAATTAGTTATCTTTCCGATCATGACACCTTATTCTAAACAGGTATTTTATGAGCCCTCTTACCTCCAGCGAGGAGATGTTTGTCCCGATAAACGCTTCCCGTCAGGACTCCCGACGCCCTCTCCAGCAGGTATCGGACCCAGGTATTCCCGGAGCCGGGAACGCTGGCCAGGGCGATCATTGGACGAGACATACGTTTCGTGAAGTCAGCGTTCCGGCAGATGTCAAAAGACACGTTCTTCACTATAGAGGTGAAAAAAAAAACCCCACATACACATAGACAAAACAATGAATGAAGGGAATAGAGTAGACAATTCTTGTTTACTTTATTGCATATTATCATGAATGGGAATCTGAGCTATGTTAATCAAAGGTGCTGATAAAATTTTCACTCCGTTGAAGCTTATAGACGACTTTTTACATAAGGACGTTTATCGTTATTAAATCACAAGAAGTGACGTCCTTATGGAGTTGGGACTGCAATGCGAAGATACCCAGGCCTGCTGTGTAGTAAGTGATGCATTACTATAAATAATGTTATGGACACGGGGGGGGGGGGGAGGGGGAGGTAGAGAAAGAGAGTGAAATGATCAACCCACGATCGCTTGAATTAAATTGGTACATTAAAAACTTGAGTGAAAATGTGAAGTAGTGCTCGTGATTCAAACGCTATTGGTTGTCCCATGGACCTACAACTATGTTTGGACCCATAATACCATGGTTGCCCTTGGTGTAACTTTGACCAACGTTCGTGTATAATTCTTCAGTAGGGGATAGGACTTCCTCAACTCTACTACTGATAAATGCCGGATGGAGTTAAATCCTTTGATGACAAGACGCTCTATTTCCCAATGTCTTTTAACACCTTTACAATCATTTCACGTTGTTTGTATATCTCTTCACTAAACAATCGCCATTAAGGGTCAAGTGTTTGAGTCCAGGAGCCGGTGATCCTATTGACCCTTTCACTTATAAACCCTGAGGAAGTGGACAACAGTCAGGGTAACGCATTCCCGATTCTCGTTCCGCTAGAAATGCGATCACATTTTATTATAATCAATGAGTTTGGTTAATACACGACAAACTAAGGGTGTTTTTTTTTTCGTTTTTTGTTTTTTTTTTCTCCCTCTGTACAAATGTAGATTAGCAGTTGCGATGTATACAAATTTCATTTGTACAGAGGGAGACGAAATGACTAAAACTCACACCCCATATTTCACCTCTTTACTTAATAATCTCTTTCTTTCATAGCAAACTTGCCGACACATGATTTTTATCTATACTGAAGGAAACAAAATGTCCGTATTTCTGAGATTGATATAAATCTGTTATACTGGCAATGGATCAAGAAATTGTACGCACAACAAGCCAGGGCAAACCAGCACTAAACGACAGTGCTGTATACATTTAGTTCAGATGA
Organism: Diadema setosum; assembly: GCF_964275005.1. NCBI lineage: Eukaryota > Metazoa > Echinodermata > Echinoidea > Diadematoida > Diadematidae > Diadema > Diadema setosum. The sequence goes on along the minus strand of NC_092700.1, from coordinate 33,942,801 downwards.
TGTCTAATATCTACCTTTCCCGGAAAGGCTGGATTTAAAAGCTGACTTTTCTTTCCTTGCGTGTCTTTTATTTATTTTTTTTTTATATTGAAACCATATAGGCCTACAATTTTTGGAAACACTATCCAGGTTGTATACCTCAACAGTCCACTGCAGTATTCACAAATACTGTGTATCGTAAGGAGACAATCATGGATTTTGTGTATTAAACTAAAATGAACTCGTCATCACACGTCAAAGGCATCACCGCATTCTCATCGATCTCTTCCTTTCAACTGCTAAGCATTGATTTCTTTTTCTTCTTTTTTTGTGCCATTTCTTCTTTACATATGGGCACTATTGTCAGATGGTTCATTTTTCCAATATTTCATGCCCAGCGCACTCAAAGTCCATATATATATATAGTCATTTCAATTTGACCAGTGCACTTTACACTGTCGAGCGAATTAAAGTGCGGACATAATGTCAACTGATAATGATGCGACCGCTCATAGCTTATTAGCCAATGTTTGTCGACAGAAAACAGAAAGAAAAAATCTTCGCGTTTACACATATGAAAAAAAAAAACCTCCAAAAATTATCTGCTATAAGTTTATCAAACAAGCTGCCCTAAATTCCAAAGTCTGAACAAGGAGGGACGACCGCTGATAGTCAATATTCGCTTTGGCTCTACAGTGTGTTCTGTGTTAGGTGGACTTAATTGCTTGAATGTGAAGAAAACTTACTGAAGGAGAAGATAATATTTTCTTCAAGACAGTCGAATCATAAGATTACACAGCCAGACGAAACCGTCTTTTGTTGTCGTATACCTCACTATATATATCTAATTTATGTAAAACAAGCTGATCACTTAAAAATGGCACTTTTATATAGCACGATGCAATTATCTTACCTCATCTCATTTTTCACTAGACGCCGAGGTAAACAATTCATTATCATTCATCTGTCATGGTCATAATGTTAGCGCTATCAAAATTATTATCCGATATCGCGATTAATTCCACATCTTTATTTTAACCTTTGGCTATTTTTTTATTTATTTATTTATTTATTTATTTATTTATTTATTTATTTATTTATTTATTTGTTTATTTTTATTATTATTATTTATTTATTTATTTATTTATTTTTTTTTTTGGGGGGGGGGGAATGGTCGTTGGTACAGTGCACACGGTTAAAACGAAATTCCGGTTACAACGAAGTAATAATTCAGGCTGTAACATTGTCCGGTCTATGTATTTTCATTGTTTATTTGTTCGGTTATGACGAAATTGCGATATAAAGACTGGAAATTGCCAGTCCCGAGGACTGCGTTATATCAACGGGAGTCCACTGTATAGAGATAATTCTACTTCCACAGTACCTCTTTCGCCTATACCACGTCTATTGCCATTTTATTGTAAAGTACGTATAGTCACAGAGTGCCTTATAGCACACTTTCTATTTATTCTGATTGCCCATTCCCCCACCTGTTTGTATGGCCCGATCACAGTGCTCAGAAGATCACTCATCATGATTTTGCTGATAATTAAGTGTATCAAGTTTCCCAATTATTCTTCCCAAGGTTTGCCAGGGCACGATCTTCTTGATGTATCACGTACGTATTAATTTCCCTCACCATCTCAGATGTCGGGTCATCAAAATAATGGTTTCACTCATATCGCTGTCTGCATGTTTCACTTTCTACTATTCCTTGCTTTACAGTAACAATCTAGGCATTGCAAAAGGGTCTTGTTCGCTTTTGCCTGTGATCATATATTTCCCCTGAAATCGACATTTGAATGGGATTTATAAGAAATCTAATCAGTATAATTTGCTTATAATGATTTGACACTTTAAACTTTTTTTTTGTGTTCTCTCTTGTCAATGTCCGACAGGACAAATAGGCACCACACATGCATTTCTTCTTTCCCCCCTCATGTTCCTCTCTTTGTAAATACCCCCCCCCCAACTCATCATTTATTTGCAAGCATATAGATTGTGTGCACGGGGGTTGCAACGATTTTCAAGCTTTAAGCTTATGTTGCAATTCCTTTGCGTGTTCGTTACCTTGAATAATGTAGCTCTCTTAGAGTTGTATACTATTTCTGTAACTGCTTCTTATCAATGTATACTTATCGTATTATATTCTGTCTTGGCTATATGAGATGTACTTGCATACATTTTGTATGCACTCCTATTTTGTGAACACGCATGAAATCTTGAATAAATAAATGAATAAATAAATAAATGCAATACAATCTCTCTCTTGCTCTATTCATTTTGTGTGTAGTTTTTTTTTTTTTTTGATGTTGCACATTTCTATGACATGCATGATATTATAAGCGATGAAAGACTTCGGGTAAAAGTGCAATTCCTCCAAATATTCAAGTCTGCTTTGCTATATTATTTTTATTATTATTATTATTATTATTATTATTATTATTATTATTATTATTATTATTATTATTATTATTATTATTACATCATTATTATCATTATCATTATTATTTATCATTATTACTATCAGTCTTTATCTATAATCATCTTCCACGTACTCGTACTTTTTGATCTGTTTCAATTTGGTCTGTTTCAAATCATTTCCGACCTCCATAATGTTCAGAACTCATAGGTCTACATGCAAATCCTACAAGTTTTATAGCTTTTCTTAGGTTTCTTTCATGTTTTTTTTTCTCTACAGTCTCTACATGTATGTATCTCTGTCTCTCTCTGTCTGGTTTATTATTTTTTTTTTGTATTTGAAATATCAGCAAATGACCGAAAATTAATGTACACGTTTTCCTGGATTATGCTCATGAAATGTGTTTTGTGCATGTTGTGTGCTTTAGTTATACTCCAAAGTATTGTTTATTTTTTGAATGATATAAAAATAAACAAGATTAAAAACCGAAATAGAGTAACATCAAACAGACCATACGGTAGACATGTTGTATCAAGCTCGGATGTTGTAAGAACTTCATGTGAATGGTGTCTAAATCCAACAAGTCTTTGCGAAGCAGTGTTATGAGTAGCAACTACACACTTATGCAAATAAGGTAGATAAGATGACGCGAAATCAAAGCGAAAAATTCTGACTTTCGCACCGAAATTGCGTTATGCTGAATTAAGTTGTGTTGAGAGAAAAAGAAGGGGGGGGGGGGGAAGGATGGGGGGGGGGGGGCAGTGTTCAAAAAAATGTACGATGGTAATAATTGTAATATTAATAATATGTCTATAATCTGGCTAACAATGTCATGATGATTTCCACTGGAGCCTTGATGCTTATGTCATCAAAACTTGAGGTTCCGTTGTGCGTTTGTAACTATGTGTGTGTGTGTGGGGGGGGGGGGGGGGGGATCGTGCTAAAGCTTTAAATCTCGAGTAGGCGGGATTTAGAAAGAATTGCTATAGAAACCGGATGAAGATTTCTTGCCATTTAGATCACCTATTTTTCGGTTTCATTCTTACTACAATGAACTGTATACCGTTGTGAAATAGAGATAGACTTGTGGGAAAATTTCTTGAAGAAGGAAGTGATAACTCTATATCGATTCTGGGATAATTCAGCAGTTCTTGCCTACTAGGCTACGTCGACATCAAACAAAGACACATTAAGAAAATCACCGGAATTGAGAAAATATAAGGCTACGTCGACACGAATCAAGAAACATTGAGAAAATAACCGCAATAGCTCAGATTCATGTCCCATTTTCTGTTACACTTTCAGTCTTTTCTCTCGGTGATTTAGCTCCAATCTGATTATGTAGTAATATACAATTATCGTTATGTTCTGTTATGTTATATGTTACGTTATGTTATATTCTTCTCCTCCTTGTCTTCATTTCCCTTTTTTTTCTTCTTTTCTTTGTTCTTCATTTTCTTCTTCTCCTGCCTCTAACCATTTCGTTCTCTTCTTGTCTTTTTCTTCTTCTTTCAAATTCTCCCTCTCCTTCTAGTCTGACTATAGATCCTACTTCTTATACTTTTGTCTGCTAGCACTTTTGCAGCTATACCACCACTTTATCGTCACTATCCTGAAAATTTGTTGGTTGTATGGAAAATCTTCTATCTCATGTATGTTAATCATATTCTGCCACGTGCTTGATCGTGCACTAAAAAAATAATGAAATCGTCTTTAAGATATAGCAAGGTGAAATCACTCATATTGTCATGTCACTGGAGTTTTGTAGAATACAAACACACATCATTACAAGCATCTCAGTTACATGCACCGTGTACTCTTCTGCATTGAATTATGTAATAATAATGGCTATACCAGTATAATCTTTCATTACTGGGTTCGGGTTGCACTTTTGTTGATTCGCACATCGCCTTTAAAAGTAGCAAAGTACCATTAAATGTTCTGTTTATCTAACGCACCTATATTGAGACAAACAACATAAATATACCAGCCATATTGTTTTACTCCAATCAGAAAGTCTCTAGAAATACAAATTGCTCTCTCTCCCTCATTTATTCTTTGCTTTCTTCTTCTTCTTCTTCTTCTTCTTCTTCTTCTTCTTCTTCTTCTTCTTCTTCTTCTTCTTCTTCTTCAGTTCTTCTTCATTGTCGTCATCTTTTTCGTCATTATCTTTTCCTTCCTCTGGCCCTTCGATCGTCTGCTGACCACTTTTTGTGGTTCTTTTTTTCCCTCCCCTTTCACCTTCTTTTTCTTGTTCATCTTGTTCATCTTCTTCTTCTTCTCCTTCTCCTTCTTATACTGCTTCTCTTGCCCTAACTTCTGTAAGTTCCTATTCTGTCTTCTTCTTATCTTTATTCATCACAATCTCTTTCTTCTGCTTCTCATTTTCTACTAATCTTCAATACCTTCTCCGTCAGTACCCGTCTCCCAATGCCTCGGCATTCTTCGTTTCCCGATCACCCCTTGTCCCTTTGACCTTCTTCTTCATCCAACTCACTCTACCCTCTTCTCACCCTCCTCCCTTTCTCTCCCCTTTTCCCATTTCATTCCCTCTCTTTTCATCCATCCCACCCTCTCTTTCTTTCTCTCCTGCACCCTTCTTATTTTCTTGTTTTTGATCGTCACATCCACTTCACAAGGCAGCTCACGTGTATCGAGTTCGACAGGTAGTAGCGGGGAGAGCTCTGACATCAAGTGATGGGTCAGTGGTAGTGATCGCGGCGAGCCGAGGATGTCTTCAGTACTTACCATAACAACGCGACATGGACGTGCTCCCTTCAATACGTGGTAGCCGGAAGTCGCAATAGTATCAGACTGGGAGACTTCACGAAGAGGATTGTGGCGAGATTAAAGGGAGAGTTCGAACTTTCATCGCAAGGGATTCGCAGTGTTTTGTCGGCAGTTCCATGACATTTGCTCCTGCGACAATTGCTCCAATGAAATATCTGCATGCTTAGCCAAGTATAAATTCTACCCACAGAAATAACCCTAATCCTAATCCTCACATCAAACTACAAACCTAAATCCTATGATAAACTTAACCCTAACCCAAATATCGTATTACCACTGTTGGCTGGTTGTCGCGAGATGTTTCACATCCAAGACGGAGGAATGATCATGTCTGCATTCCTTTCCTTTTAAAGACATTATTTACCATTTGCAGAAGAAACAAAAATCTAACTTTATTGCTTCAAACAATTAAGGGCGAGTTAGGGATAGAAACAGCCAATGTAAATATGTAAATCAGCATAGCCAATGTTAAGTATTGTTAAACATACAAAATTTGAATAAAAGTTATAATAAGAATGTTTCTATAAACCGTCTACATTTATGGTTTAGCGGGGAAAATAGTGATATCTTCTTATATTTTAGGCTTTATTGCGAAATTTTTATATGTTAGGGTGTTCTGTGATACAACTGACCAGCACATATGCATCAAATATGCTATCTACCTTGAATACTTTGGAAATCACTGTTTTCAACGGTAAACAGTACCTTTTTAGGAATGGCATCATCTTTCATTTTTCGAGAGCTTTTGTTTTATTTGTAAAGCTGACCTTAATTCTGAAAAAAAAAAACAGTTAAGATAAGGACGGAAAAGAAAAAAAAAAACTTTGAGTTGCATTACCGATCACTTTAAAATATACATACACGTACTTACACTGTATATTGTACACAGTGTGTAATATCTTTTGTATATTTTTGCACAAACCAACGACCTTCTCATTCAGTTACTTACTTATCAATTTACAATTACCCATATTAACACATAGGCCTATATCCTTGAATATCAATGGATTATATCAACTGCACTAGATAAACGAAATGGAAAATGATGATTTCGATCACCGTTTTTCCTTCCCTTCTCAAATGTCGGTTTCTGATGATGCACGTTGATGTATCTTCACAGTTAAATTCAAATCCCCATGCGACTTGATGTAGCTCTAAAAGGTCGTGAGAATGACTTTTTTAACGTCTGGATTCTATCACAATCCAACTGACTCAATTCAATGTGAGCGTGTTAACATCGTTTTGCTGCTCAACTTCGGCGCGTAAGGGAGAAAAACAACAAAAACACCTGTATGATCCCTTTGCTCTGTTCCTTCCTGGTTGACACGGTCAATAATGTTCACAAGGCCGAGGCATCTCCTATCTCACCCTCACCGACACTTTCTGCCTGGCTAAGCGATCAGAGCGCTTGGTTGCTACACCGAATGACATGAATGGTGTCATTAAATTAGCCTGCAAAGCTAACACAATTTACATGATAGGCAACATCGAATTGATGATATTGCGGGTATACGGCGAGATCGGACGAGAGGCGGACGGATGTATTCTGTCAGCGTGAAACGTTGGTGAAGAGAGGCGGACGGGCAAGCGTTGGCGAGTGTCGTGCGGAAGACAGACCGGGGTTCTAGACATGATTCGAGACTGAGGGGCAAGTTCATAGGAGGAAGCCGAGGGGATGTTCATTTGAAATATGGAATACATGCAGGAATGATATACTTCTTTTTCACAAGGTTTATGCATTTTTATTGTAATTGTTTAGTCCGCATGAAAATTGCTTGTTTCCCCCTTTTCCCCATCTGGATCTCATTTCATACTGAAAGATGATATGATGACACTTTTAATTGCTATAATGGCAACTCTTTGTAGCAACAGCCAATCTTGAAGCAGTATTCTTGTCATTACCAAAGCACTTGGCATTGCAGCAAGAGCTGCTATTGTAGCAACTCATGAAGCAGACCCTCTGTGCATTCACTGGTAGTATTGCAAATATTATTTATATTACACGATGATCCTTAATATGTTTAGGATGTACATCATAACTCAGTAACCAGTTAGTAACACCAGTTCAGATGAACCAGTTAAAGGGATAGTATAGTTTTGGTTGAGAGGATTCAGATTTTAACTTTGTGCGAGATAGGCCGCAAATTAGAAACCATTTATGAAATATTAAAGAGCATATTGTATTATAATTCTTTTATCTACTTTGTGTGTTTTTGTGGTCCCTGAGTTACGGTGGTTACTGAGTTACTGAGTTTTTGTGGTTACTGAGTTATGATGTACATCCTAAACATATTAAGGATCATCGTGTAATATAAGTAATATTTCCAATACTACCAGTGAATGCACAGAGGGTCTGCTTCATGAGTTGCTACAATAGCAGCTCTTGCTGCAATGCCAAGTGCTTTGGTAATGACAAGAATACTGCTTCAAGATTGGCTGTTGCTACAAAGAGTTGCCATTATAGCAATTAAAAATGTCATCATATCATCTTTTATGAAATGAGAGGAACTCCAAGTATATTTGGTGAAAATCGGTTTTGAAATGACTGAAACATAAAAAAAAAACACATAAAGTAGAACAAAGTGATCTTAGAGGGGATGGCAAGTATACCGATCAGTGGGAATGCTGAGGGATGATTGTTCCAATCCTTGTGGGATTCATTTAAGAGTACATTATGTATCTATTGTTGTGTGAAAATTGTTTGCTTCAGAATGGGTGGTCTCATATTCAAGTAATGTGCAGTATAATGTTTTTCAGGTTAGCATGCCTGTACAGTGACGGGGCATTAAACTGCACATTACTTGAATATGAGACCGTTCTGAAGCAAATAATTTAATTTAAATTTAATTTAAATAATTTAATTAAACCACTCACATAAAATATTACAGAGCTAACAATTCTAAAAGGAAATTTAAAGTGTATTTGATGAAAATCGGTTTTTAAATGGCTAAGATATAGAACTAAAGTGGTCCTAATAAAATGTGGGACCAACCTTTTATTAAGACCACTTTGTTTTACTCTGTGTTTGTATACCTCAGCCATTTCAAAACCAATTTTCATCAAATAAACGTTGAGTTCCTCTTAGAACTGTACGCTCTTTAATATTTCATAAAAGTGGTTTCTAATTATCTCACATAAGGTTAAAGCCTTAATCTCCAATGGAACCAAAACTACACCATCCCAGTGTGTTAAACCGGTGCGTTTCCGTTTCGATTTGATTTGCATCGTATCCGAAGTGACATCGATTATCTACTTACTCTGCATGAGTTTCGCATACCTTTTGCGGAAATGGTTCGACAACACAAAGGACCTTGAAAAGTTTGGATACATTCAAATTGTCAAATTTCCGCTGCGTATCGGAGTGATATTGCCAAAAAAAAAAAGAAAAAAAAAGTTAACCCATGGGAAATTCGATTTGGCAACATATCTATGGAGACGGCATCGATATCGTACTGGATGCATTGTTCGAGGCCACGAAACCAAAGTGCGAGTTGCATACTAAAAATGCAATGTATAGGCAGTTGATAGGGTAGAAACGTAAGGGAAACGCGTGCATTTCAACATAAGTTCAAAACTCGAGAATTGAACCGACATAGGACGAAGTATTGTTGCGACCTACATAGGTATAACTTCTAACCTTGAATACTCATTGTATCATCAATCGCAACCTATTGCTATACATCATCATCATCATCATCATCATCATCATCATCCCCCCCCCCCCACACACACACACTTCAGTTAGTCTGCAGGCTTCTGCAGCGTTCAGCTTTATCAGAGCGTAAAATTTCCCTTTAACGGAGTGGGTCTCGATTCGAGCACATTGACGTATCGGAAGACTGGTCGAATAACGGCTTCTGGGGAAAAAAACGGCCATAAGTAACCATAGCAACGAGAGAAACACGACTGATGGAGATGAAACGGAGACACAGTCCTGAGACAGGGTTAATGCAAAGCGACTTATAGCTAATCAAAGGGGGCCAGAGAAACCGGTCAATCAAGCGGAGCAGCCAATGACGAAAGCTGACTGGAGACGATTCTACGAGATTCAGCTTACGAACAAGAGTCAAGAATGTACAAACACATAGATAAAATTATTAGACATATGCAAAGGCCATGTTTGCCATTCAAAGTTGATGCGAAGAATGTTTGTCTGTTTTATCTATTTTCCATCTGAGAAGATGGCTGGATAGCCCAATTCAGCTCTACTAGCTTGTCTTTCATGGGGTCCAGTTTGATGCAATGGGAGACCACTGAACAGGGGTAAACACCTTGCTCTTTGAGGTGAATGAATTAAGTGGAATCTTTTACGTGCATGAGTTGTGTCTCTTTCACGTACGGGACCGCCATTTTTATCCGAGGGGCAGAGTGTTTTGCTTCTAATAGGGGACGATATCATTACACACAACATTGCTCAGTCCAGACTCGGGAATCGAACCCGGGTCCTTTGGATCTTGAAGTAGACACGCTACCGACTGAGCCAAATCACCACCTATGAAGGATGCAACACAAAATGTCAAAAAAAAAAGAAGAATAAATAAATAGATGGGTTTTTAGAGGTCCATTGGGACTTATAAGATGATGACATCTCTTTTCCAGGTGTCAATATACAAGGTTGCAACTTGACCCACTGTTTCTAGAAAACTTGTGAGACTCTTACACAACTTCTTTTAGGTTTGATTCTGATGAAATCTCCACCAAATCTGTTTGTCCAATTTGCCCTGTACGTTTAAATTGAATCTTAATGTGTTACGAAGTTGCACTTTGGCTCTACAAGTTTATTAGTTTGTCAGCATTTTCTTAAAATATATATGAAACGAATTTTAAATGTTGATTAAGGGCCTTCTCTCCAAGAATAGGGTTGAAATTACTGATAGAAATTAGTTTTGTTCGTTTTCTTCTTTTTTTTTTCCCTCCGCAATATCATATCATGTGTATTTTGCGCTATCTCAATCCACACTGTTGTTTACACGTGAATTGTATGGTGCGGCATGACATTATGCTTTAACGATCGTTTAATGATTAATTTGTCAATATGAATAGTCTAGTAGCACGTTCATGTAGGTGCCTGAGTATGCGCCGAGCACGTGCTAACCTATATAGGCATGCACCTGAACCAAATTTAACCAGGGAGGTGAGACTCACCTCCCTGACAAAACATTATGAAGTAGCACTTAACGATAATGATGATAGTATACACTTTCTAAATGTGCTCAAAGGCAGTCCTGCGTGACACTGTAGCAGTCATCGATGATGATTAGGAGTGAAGGGGGAAGGTTGTAACCTGTCTTCCAGCACAGGTACAGCGTCGGACCAGGTGGTAAAATCTGCATCAGGGGAGACCTTCACTACGGTAAACGCTCCCAAGCGTATATAGGGGGGACTCCCTAGCTGATGGCGGTCCTTGTTTAGTCGAGACGTGCCAGTCGCATCCAGCGTCGAGAAAAGAACATGGTTTGTTTGTTGTCAATTGCCGCAGTGTTAAACCGAGCGCCTGAACGATGTACCATGTAAAGGAGAGCGTGAGATAAACCAAGGTATCTCATTTTTTCTCCGGGTTATCTACAGTGCGGTCTCGATTATCCGGCGGTATGTTTTTCCAGATGTCTCTATCATCCGGACGCATTCATGCAGTAAAACAAAAAGAAAACAACAACAACAAAACAAAAACAAAAACAAAAACAAAAAAAAACAAAAAAAAAAAACAAAATAAAACAAACAAACAAACAAACAAACAAAAAACAAACAAACAAAAACAAAGCAAAACAAAGCAAAACAAAAACAACTACAACAACAATAACAAACAATTTCAAACTCAATTAAAACTCCTACAAAACTCACAGAATTTACCTTCAAAATTTCCAATTGAAACATGTTTGGAATTTTGTTTAGACACCTGTTTTCTTGAAATGTATTATTTATTATGATGGCCTGAGTCAGTTTTGTTTTTCAAAGTATTGTATTTGAAATTTTATGATGTTATTTGAAATATTATGATGCATTACGTGTTCAGATGAATATAATAATGTCTGATGTAGAATAATGAATATCCCATTGGGGAAAAAATGTTCGTAATTTTATATCAAAATGTTTCAATTTCAGAAAAGGCCGACCATAATCTCACGTAGGCTAGCATGACACCACTGTTGCCAGGCACGCTAAGCTGCTACTAGGTCGGCAGTTACATGTACATGTATAAACATAGTTCGTCTGTTGAGAATGAGAAGGACGGTAAGTTGTCCCGAACACTATGGGTTTAGAAGCAACTTAACGCCCTTATCATTCTCAACTGACGAGTTACTCCCATAAGCTATATCGTGCCAAATCTTTTATCCGGACGGGCGTTGCTGCTGGTCCCGACATGGCCGGATAACAAAGATTGGATCTTGCACTCTGCTCATCCGCCTCCTTCGGTTAATGGTATGCCTTGACATGTCTATCGGATTGACTCTATGAAAAGTCCCATTGATTCGAACCCGTCAAATGGGAAATCACTTTAATTCAATTTCACCATCTCTCGCTACACTCCAGTGAAATTAATTTCGAGCGAAAATTTTGGGGCAAAACATCACGTTCTCTTGAGGGGGGGGGGGGAAGAAGGGGGGACGGGAATTCATCACCAACCATCAGTACGCATACTATTATATCTGACTATTGCATAGAACTGTCTGTCCATTGCTCTACTACGGAGCAGTCAGCCGCCTTCACTCGGTTCTTCCCTGGACTACAAATTTGGCTTCTTCCCCGGGCATATTCCAGCATTTTTGTAACTGATTTCTCTAACAATGGGCGGCCATTTAGGTGGAGATCTTCTGGTGATGTCGTCTACCAGAGTATGTGGCAAATGGACATCACGGTCAAACCATTATAGGCGTCGTTTGGACACTTCTTCTCAGGTGGAGTTTTTTTTATAATATTGCAATGGACGTCGGAACGGGGGGCGGGTGGGTGGCTGGGCTGCAAGTATCGTATAAAAAATTAAGAAAAAATCGAGAAAGCACAAATGATAAAAAAGAAGGAAGATTACTTATCTCTCTACACTGGCTCCCCATTCATTATCGAATCATGTTCAAGTTACTGCTATTTGTTTTTCATTCATTAAATGGAACTGCTCCTCACTACAACTGTAGTTTGATTACCCCTTACAATCCTTCTAGGCGCCTTAGGTCTTCAAACTCATCTCTACTTGCCGTACCACAAGCTCACAATTCTTGGGGTGATCGATCATTTCTGTATGCTGGCCCATTCCTTTGGAATAGACTCCCACACAACATTCGCAATCTGTCCTCTCTAAGTGAGTTTAAGAGCTCACTTAAAACTTGGTTATTTAGACAAGCTTTTTCGTAAACATTTCCTTTATTCCTTTTCTCATACCTCCTTTTCACTGTTTTTTTTTTTTCTCTCTGCCTCTCTTTCTTGCGCCATGAGCATCTTTTCATGATGGATACCGGCGCATTACAAGTGTTCATATTATTATTATTATTACAATATGACCCATAACTTTCGGAGGGTTTCATCCTGAGATTCTACCCGTCGAACCGTCGAAGCGGGCAGACGGTTGGGGGGGGGGGGGGGGGGGGACGTAGGCCCTATCATCATGTACTCTTGAGCCCTCCCAGACTGCAGTCACCCCTCCCCACGCGCGCATACAAACTACGCGTGCATTATTCAAGGGAAACCAAACCCAAAGAGCAATGTGAATTGAGTGAAAGCAGCAACATTAGTAGAACACATCAGTGAAAGTTTGAGGAAAATCGGGCAATCGATGCAAAAGTTAAGAATTTTTAAAATTTTGGTGTTGGAACCGCTGGATGAGGAGACTACTAGGGTTATGTCGTATAAATGGCCAACAATAAAGAAAATGTAAAGAAAATTCCACAAAAATTCACTTTTCTAGCATAATTAAAGCGCACTTGACTAGCCGCTTTCAGAAAGCAGGTGGAATGATTGCTACCAATAACATATGTCAGTATCATGTTGATGGAATTTGTAATTTTCATGAAAAAAAAAGAAATTTTGTGGAATTTTCTTTACATTTTCTTTATTATTGTCCACTCATACGTCATAATCTCTAGTAGTCTCCTCATCAAGCGGCTCCATCACCAAAACTTTAAAAAAGTCATAGCTTTTGCATCGATAGTCCGATTTTCCTCAAACTTTCACTGATGTGTTCTACTAATGTTGCTGCTTTCACTCAATCCACATTGCTCTTTGGGTTTGGGATCCCCTTAAAATTACAAAGATTCCCCTTCATCCTATTTCATCATTCTTTCTCTTGTCAAGTTAGACGTACCCCATGAATGACTCGGAGGCATCTCATTTTGAATACGTGTGTGGAGGCCTGTGCCGTTTATCCGACTTTTCCCCCCATGCAGTCAATGTTTCACCAGAACGATCTCAAAGACAATTATCTTTTTTTTTTTCTTTTCTGCAACCCAATCTTCGGGCGTTGATCGTACAGCTGTACTATTTATTTGACTTAATATCTACCATTGAAGAACGATTGCACATATCATTTTTCTGTTTCTTTCATTATCAACAATGTACAGTGGACTCAAGTTCATATTATACACGAAGTCCTCGGCACTGGCACTTTTCTTTCACTATGTTGAAATTCCGTTGTAATCGAACAAATAAACAGTAAAAGAAATTATAATAGAGCAGATAATGTTGCGGCCTGAATTGTTCGTTGTAACCTAGCTTTCGTTATAACCGAGTCCGTTATAGCAGGAGTGCACTGTACGCCATTGTGATATCGCGTTTACACGTATAGATTAGGATGTGACATGGATTGTATACTTAAGACTCACTTATTGATTTATGTGTCAACAGTACGTCTAATAATTTACTCAGTATCCCAAATCAGATATCTTTAGATCGCCTCTGTACACAGCAGCAGCTGGTGCGATGAAGAAAAAAAACCAAAACAAAACAAAACAAAACAGCCGATTCGGGCGACACTTCTATGTAAAGTCGTTTTGCCATGACTTATTTTGTAAAAGATCATGTTCCCGCAGAATAGATCCAATTTTATTCTACAGATATTACCCCGTTTTTGTAAGTTGTACAGTAATTCAACTTTTGGTTGCGATACCATTGTCAAGTAACATTACTAACTGCCATAGAGGGCTCTTATGAACCATTTCATGCCATATCCCTCAAGAAAATCTAGAAAAATGGCTAATTCAAACCATGTGCCACGTCATTTTTTGTCAACCGCGCACCAGTAGAAAGGTAGAGGTCTTCCATAAAATTATACCGATAGCTCGTAACAAAAACAAGTCATTCTCATACAAGAAACTACTAGCATAATTCTGATAGTAACTCTGCGGTCCTTCTTCACGTGCATTAATAAAAACCTACGAATACACCTGCTGAACATGTCTAACAGCAGTTTTTTTTTTTTTTTTTTTTTGACCAAAGCCAATGCAAAGCAAATGGAAAAATGCAACACACTATCGCAATGTTTGTGCGGGTGAAGCTATACAACACCAATAATGCATTTAGTTACGTAAAATTTGCGCAGGGGGATTGAGAGGACAATGCGTGATGTTTAGGCATGACAATGCCCTCGTCTGCAGCACGACCCTCACTGTACTATTGTCACGATTGTGTGCATTAATCTTCCGCGCTGTCTTCAAGAGTGATTCTAATCCGGCACCACAGGCCTTTCACCCAAGGTAGGCCTACTACAATAATTACTAGTATACTCGGCGAGTAGTTACCCCAGATGCAACCTTTCAACACTCCATAGCGACGGCGTGGCTTTCCATTTTGAAACATATCGTAATGATAGAGAGATGACAGACGGTGAGGTAGATTACAAAGCAGACGGTACATGATGTCTGATGAGCTGAAGATATTGGCCTGCGTCGCCATTTAGAGGAAGCAGATTTTTTGACGAAAACATTAAAAGACAGTGTTGGTCTCTACTGCACGACAACAAGAAGGAAGCAAGACGAAGAGGATAATGATTTAATTGAGCAGACAGACTGTTCAAAGAAAAGGCCTTCGATGATATTTGAGATGACAATGTTTTTTAGATAAACACAAACCAAAACAAAACAAAAACTCTAAAATGATAATAATGATAATATGCAACTGTCAGACAAAATAGGCCTAGAACAGATCTGTTTTGCTGCGAGAAGAAGGCCTACTAATAAACAAATGGGTAGAAATTAACAGAAGGAGTAAGTCCTGGTCTAATTTAGTACAATGGTGTCGACATGTATCATACAAATAAAGTGATTTACCTTTGCGAACTTGGTCGATTGTTTGGTCATTTCTAACTGCTTGGAGTGCATGGCTTGCGAGAGAGTGACTAAGATTAACAGGGAGAATATCTCCAGAGGCATTTGCCCCGACGAGAGAGTCATTATCACCCGGTGCGATGCGGCCGATGGGTTGAGCAAGACGGGGAACGTCCGCCTTCGCGACATCGTCCCTCCACTGGCCAGGCCAAGGTAACTGCTGATGAGCGTTTCGCACGGCGTCGGCAATAAGAAACGGTGGTAGCGTCACAAATGGCGTCTTATGAAGGAGGAAAAGCAGTAAAATCGAAGACACGACGATCAACAACCACTGTTTACACCCTCGCCGTAAGACTTTCATGGTAAAGTTCCCTCCTGCTTAGGCGCTACGCGATTTCACGTCTGTACGATACGACTGTTCCATAGCTAGCGCAGACAATCGTCCTACAGTCACTAGCAATCGATCATCGATCAGTCGATTCGCCAGTGCTATTATGAAAATTCGTGACCGCCGCGCGCGACCGGATCACACTGCAGACGACAAAGCCACTCGGAAATCGATCTGAATAATTACTGCTTTCATTTTTCGCTTCCAATGAGCTGATACTCACAGCAAACCAAAGGAGGTCTGATTAAATCATTATTTATGACCACGCACGGAGGGTTGCAAATTACTCAGAACTAGAACTCCATTATGATGGCATAATGAACAGTCTTCGTCTTCTTTTACTTTAAACTACCATGCTGACGCTCCCTATGCAAACATAGATAGAGAGATAGATAGATAGATTCAGATTGATAGATATAGATAGATAAATGAATAGATGAATAGATAGATAGCTAGATAGATAGATGATTAGATAAATAAAATTTAGATAGATAGATAGATAGATAGATAGATAGATAGATATATATATATAAATAGATATAGATAGATATATAGATAGATAATTAGATAGATAGATAGATAGATAGATAGATAGATAGATACTATTGTATCTATCTATAGTATCCATAGTATAATATAGTATCTATAGTATCTATCTATAGTATTTATCTATCTATCTATCTCATTATCTATATATGGATAATTAGATAGATAAATAGATAGATAGATAGATAGATAGATAGATATAGATATAGATAGATAAATGAATAGATGGATAGATAGATAGATATATAGGTAGATAGATATAATATGCATGTATTATTTTAGATATGTACATACGATATTTGTTTTTCCAGGATCGCCTTCGCGATCTTAACAATCAGGCCTATATATCCGTCATAAATCTCTCCTCAAAGTAATGTGCAGTTTAATGTTAACGATCGCCCAATCACTGTACAGGCATGCTAACCTGGCAACATTAAACTGCACATTGCTTCAATATGAGACCATTCTGAATCAAATTATTTTCACACAACAATAGATATATAATGTACTCTTAAACGAATCCCACAAGGATTGGAACAATCATCCCCCAACATTCCCACTGATTCCCACTGATAAGCTACTAGCCATCCCCTTTAAATTAAAGAACAAAGAACTAAATAAGAAATGAAAAACAAAGAAATGCATAAGGAAATAATATAAACGATGGAATCGTATGCATACATTAATCATGCTATGTTTACATTAGTAGAGCTTGTTTATCATGGTCTTTTTTTTTTTCATCATTCAAGTTTGCTTTGGACCATTCCATGACGAGATCTGTTATCAAAAAGTGTCAAAACATTACATTACCCGCCTACATAACGTGTAGGGCCTACTTAATGAGTGATATGTATATTTATATCCATTTATTACTAATTAACTCATTGAGCAAAAAAATAAGAAAACAGAAAGACAATTTAAATGTCGGAACTATTGACATAATTAATCATACACTACAACAGCTATATAACGATGCTTGTGGACGAGCTACACGAGTTCATTATCAAATTTAACCACCTCTTCATTTGCCACGTTCACGTTGTGGGATAATTTTCACACATGACTAGAGTATAGGCTCATTTTTTTTTTCTTGTGATCCTAAACGCTTGTTTCGATTAGCGTGGTGCTATTGTTTCGTACAATTTCTCACGTCGGTCATTCGCATTAAGCGCTGTCATTATGATCTCACGTCAACCTCGGCATATCATTACCCCCCCCCCCCCCCCTCCTTTCTCTAAAAGACAGGAATCGAAACGCCCGCCACGCGGGAAGTCGTAACAACTGCAATTCTAAACTTTACGCCCCTAGGGATACCAATGATTACGGGCTCTTTACAGTTATAGGGTTGCCCATATTGCCCATAAGATAATTTCGGCATATAGTCCTGGTATATCGAGGTTTGAATTTTCTTCAATTCGTCTCCCTCTACAAATAAAATTTGTAAGATCGCAACTGATGATCTGTTCTTTAACAAACATGTCGCAAAATAAGAACCACGGGACTCGAACCTGTCAGCTACTGCTTTTCCTTTTTTTTTTCCCCCGACATGTTTGTTAAATTTTGTTACAAATCAGCAGTTGCGATCTTACAGATTTCATTTGTAGAGGGAGACAAATTGAGGAAAACTCACACCTCAACCATCACCCCTCTCTCTCCCCTCGTATATCTTTATACGATGTATAGTTAAAGAAATATGTGTACCATTATCATTGCAGAAAAAAAACAAACACCTTCGTATTATTTGCAATGAATCATGGATGTGGCAAAATGATTCCCCCCATGAAAATACCATTTTAAAGAGTAATGATTTGTTTTGATGTACCTATGGGACAATATTCAAATGTACTTATTCTCCCCCCCCCCTCTCGTGTTTGATTCCATGTTCGTTAAAAATAAATCGTTCGTTCATGAATTACTCGCCAATCCAATATATTCCATTTGCCATTGACCATGTTGACTAGGACCGTTTATATACCAAGCCATCCCCTCTTCTCTCGATAACATAAAAGAATCGTTTAAAGTTTTAATACCTATACCTCTGAACATTTTTTTTTCTTCTTTTCATTATAAATTCATATATAGCAGAAGTCTTTCATCCTTTTAATTCTCAAACTTCCCGTTAAAATATTTTATTTATATCAAAACACAATCTCCTCTCTAAACCTGGGTGAGATCTTGTGCCTCGCGTGATAATGACATTTCATATCATCTTTTTTTGCCACCCCCCCCCCCCTTTTTACAGTCTCTACATGTTAGTCCTTCCATGTTTATCCTCTTCTATAACAGAGCCGCTCGTCTCTCTGTGTTATTTCTTTCTTCTTTTTGGGGGTCTTTTTAGGTAATCTGCCTTAGTTTTGTCAATTCAGCAAGTGCTTCTTGTTCATGACAGGTCTCTGCAAATTACCAGTCCTGCTTTTCAGCAGTCCTCGCCACTGCCGACATTTTTTTGATACCTTCGTAAAAGTCACAGCATATTATGCTTGTACTCATAGCACTTAACACACTGTCGATGAAAAGTTATAGATTGATAACATGGCATAGTGCGTTATAATCACGAATGACGTCATGGTATGGCATCCTTTTCTCCATCGGCATTTTGTTTTTAACACCATTAGCATCATAGCAATGATATTATGTTTGATAAATCACTCAACAAAATTTCATTTCTGATTTCACAAATGTAATTATACGATTATCAATACCATATCATTATGATGATGATTAGGCTGAGAAGTGTATGAGAAAGTGACTATAAAAATAGCAGTAAAAAGTATGACGATAATGACAGCAATAATAGCAGCAGTAAGAGTATCGTAAATGAAAAATGTAAACTAGCTTCGATAATCAAGACACTTTTATACCACGTAGAATCATTCAAGCACTTTGACACGTAGTGTTTTCTGGTCTTTATGGAGGCAATGTTTAGAACATTGTACTTTTGTTTATTTCATTTCAAACAAATGACTTCACAAAGGAATCTGCCACAGCAAAACACAGTCAATGTCATAAATAAGCAAATTTCTCTACATTGCAGAAGTCCATACTTCGACACATCAAAGCCATCATCACAATATCATTATACAGCGAAAGTTGCGGAACAACTGTCAGCTTCTCCAGGAATGTAACGATACTTCTTCCACACTGTAACCAGCATGACTTACACTTTACTGTCTACCTGCACTGCATCAGTATTTTGTATTAAGTCTATATAAATATGCCAGCATAGATTGCATATTATGATAAGCAGCCATCAATTTCAATAATACAGCTAGTCACATGGTAGTGAATCAAGTTTGGTTTTGGGTCATCTCTATCTGTATAAGTAATAGCGGCAGGCAAATGCGCACAACTGTTGAAAATAAAATTCCAAAAGATGAAAAAAAAAAAAAATCCTTCACATTCAAAACACAGCTGGAATATCTAAACCCTCTGGTAGAATTTTGTCGTTTTTATTTTATTCTTTAACAGAGCATTAGAATGAGCAAATTTCGAAACCATGCACAGATACACCCTTTATAAACATTGTGGAATGGAAGTCCAACTCAAGATTTCAAGATACTTAACAAGTGTGAAATGTGCTATATAAAAAAACAGCTATTAATTATTACCAGTCATAAATGCCTGCTGAACTCTACTATCTAAAGAAAAATGTGAAAATAAAGTGGTTATTTACGACAATTTTAACCACAATCACCCATCAGTGGCCTATTGAAACTCACAGAAAGAGCGCTGCTAAGTATTTTGCTTTCCTGAGCAAAAAAAGGGGAAAATGCTATAAATGACCTGCCCCATGGAATACTAGTCGACAGTGCAAGAGTAGACATGGACATGTGGGAATAGCAGGATCAATTCTGGTTGAAAAAAGTCAGGACACGGAATGGAATTTGACCTGAATACATTTTCAGTCCTACCAACTGTCGGGATGCAGCCTTTTGGATTCTGATTCCTCAACATCCCGACAATGGCACTTACTACCTTATGATAGCAATCCTCAAATCTTGCCTTAACATTCAAGTAGGAAAAGGAGTTACTCTCAAAAATAGAATGTCATTTCTTTTTAGACAAAATATCCCCTTATTCTGCTACCTTCCTTCCAATACAAACAGACACTGCATTAAAAAAAATCAAGCCCAAATTCATTCACATATATGTTTGAGATCAATGCCAAAACTTACACACCATTTCATGTATTACACAGTTGCTGGTTATGAGACAAAATACTCTACAGGAAAAGACAAAAATCCCTAGATTTTTGAACACTCTTTACAGCCTTCCCATACTGCATCATCTAAGATTTGACTCCACAAATATCAGATATGAACATTCATCACACAGCTAGCCAAATGGAATTTGTCAATAACATTGTAAAATCAAAATTTCAAGACTGGCATTAGCAGATAATGGCACACACTTTAAGCAGTACATGGAACTATGTCACAGAAACTTGTCAATAAATTAAGTACCTTTTTTTTTTTCTTGCTTCAAAGTAGAACCAGCTACCAAGAGGTTACCAAGAGGCTTATGTAAAAACATACACACATTTCCACCTGCCCTCTAATATATGCAGTATACGTGGCACACAAATTAGCAATGTACAGTGAACTACCTCTGCTAGTTTCTGAAAAACAAGGAATGTTCACATGCATTTTAATTTCACGAGAGCCAAGATTTGCAAAATCAAAATGCATGTGAAAGTTCTTATATGCATTAAATATTAGAGGCAACTCACGAAAATTTCATACCGCAAAAAAGGGCTGTTGGCTCCAATGCGCAAAAATTTCATGCCATGAAAATATTGTGTTTTACAGTCCAAGCCAATGGCTTACAATAGATGCATTGTAACAAAACACATACACACAAAAAAAAAAAACAAGAAAAAAAAAAAACAACACATACAGTGCATTCCCGTTATAACGAACACGGTTATAACAAAATTCTCATCACAGCGAAGTAAATATTCAGGTCTCAAAATTACCATCCAATTACTGTTTGGCTATAACAAAATTTTGATAAACCGCCTCTCACAAAATTTTGTTATAACTGGAGTGCTCTGTACTACATGTATACCTTGAGCTCTTTATCAAATACCAATGCAAAATGATATCTAGAGCAAAGAACTGTAAAAAAAAAGAATAAATCAAAAAGGCATATCCACTCTTATTCAATCACGTCAGCATGTCACAACATTTCACGCTGACTTATAGAACTGTATGATGAATCTTGGCAATAAAACCCACTGTCATCCTCCACTAATTTGTGATAACGGTGACACTGCAATGTTTGGTTCTATTCCAGAACTGATGCATTAAAACAAAATACAATAATGCTCTCTCACAACATTCTAGGAGATTTCAGTGTGTACAAGGGACATGTCCTACCCACCTAAATAAATAAGTAAATGAAGTTATAAATAGCACAGCATTTCTAGAGCCCATTTTGCTACCTTAATCTGCCAAAATGACAACACAGATAATACAAAGTAAATAATGGTTTCAATCACATGTCATCAACAAATTTTCATTGTTTTGTTTTGACTTTACTTTCTATCACTATTTTTTTTTTCTGTTATGGCTGCATTTCTGCACTGCCATGATTCATCTCATATGCCAGTCCTTTTCATTTTAATTTTGACATGCATAGCACACACTGATGTAATTTTTAAAATACAGCAAATTTGTAAAAGCTAGATGCAACACAGTCATAAAGATAAATAGAGAAAATGTTCAAACAAATATCAAAACATTCTGAGAGGGAACAGTTGAATGTTTGATGCACTTCGAGGACACAACGATAAAGTGATGGAATAGCACATCACATACATGAGAATTAGCATCTGTAACTCCACCCCCACAGCTATATTGCCCATTCATCTGCCATTAAATTGGCAACAATGTCTCATTCATTCTGTTGTCTCTTTCTTTTGGTATCAACATAATTAACACACAAACATACCTATTGTGATGATACTATGAAAGCTGCAGCCAACAAAACGTTATCAACCACAGATCTACGTTTGCACAGTTGTCATAGAAACATTGCATGCCTTCATATGCATCTGACAAGGAGTGTGTGGTAATATGTGACCCGCTACAACAAAAGGATCCTAACGTCGCTGATGGCTGAGCTTAGAAAATCAATAGAATAGATGCAATTCCAAAAGTTCAGATAAATGTCATTGTTGGATAATGTAATATACAATAGCTGAAAGAACAGTGTACTACTAAGGCACCGGTGGACTGCAATATTATTGCTCCCTCGGTTGAACTGTCGTACAAGTACTTCCAAAACTGAGGCAGATATGTGTGTGGAATTATAAAGAACTGTACAACCCACTGAAACTGCTTTGATGTAGTCATTATTAGTTTTATAAAAATTCTGAAGTGCTGTTGCAGTGTTAAGACACATAATCACAACTGGCCGGATTAGAAGTTCACTTGTACAGCGTACATAGTCACTCAGTGTTGTACATAGTCACTCAGTGACAAGTTTGAATTATGTGTGCATTTATCCCATGAAAAGCAAACAACCTGCTTTTTACCTGGGGTTACCTGGGTACATGTACCCTCAGGTAAGAATTATGACACACTGGACCAAGTAATTAGAAGCAACAATCATCTAATGTACATGTATGTATCACCAAAACACACACAGGAAAAGTCTCACACAGAATTAAAAAATTTACATACTTTATAAATTCTGTAAATGACATTTAATCCAATAGTTTCTTGGTGTCCTTTTCACGAAATCATGCCTATGCAAGCAACACTTCGATGACAGGTATATTTATAGTCTTTAGTCTTTTGTAGACTCGAGGTCCCTTTTAACCATGACAAGAGTTGATGGAAAAAATGGTGGAAAAAAAAAATCAATGGTTGATGCTCATTGTGCTTCTACTTTGCAGCTGCTTGCTCTTACACTGCATAACGTCATCACATCCTCTGATACAATCTATCATATTTTCATAAATTACCAAAATGCAGCATATCTCATGCACACTCTAGTCAAGATGTCTGGTATCACACCACATCAAACTTTTTAGGCTCTTTGGTGGCTACAAGAAAAGGGAGATGTTGTCATCTCTCTGGAATTTGTCATTACTTTTTTTTTTTCATTTTTATCAAATAACAACATCAATAAGTACTACACAGCATATAGGAATGTTGATACAAAAACCCACCACCTATTGCTTTCAATGCTGGCAATGAAAAAACTGTGTTTGGTCCAAGACACTATCCTTTACATTTAGAGAACTGCAGCCTGCGTTCATAGACACCTACTGAGCAACGGCATCATCTTGCATAATCCCATCAATTGCAACTTACTCATACTCCGAACATTATATTGTCCATCATATTCCATTCCATCCATATACAAATGTGTACATGTCATGAACATACTTGTATGTATGTACAAATGTAAGTGCCAGTATACGTAATTACGTAAACATATGTGTGCATAATATACAATGTGAATGCCTATGGCTTTACATACAAGACTCTGCCGTGATATAATTTCTCTCATATTGATCAGAAATGACTTTCTAATAACACTTAATTGTCCATAACGATAAAGAGACAATAGTCCACCTGTCTGGCAAGATACAGTACTTCCATTATTGCATAACCTTCACTTTCATGTGTGACCGAGAATTTTAACCCATTGACCATGAAACATTGTTATTCTGTATAGATTTAATACATGGCACATCCGGTTACCATATGAGATGAGTAAAATTATGATTTCCAAACACCTGTATTGCCAAGAGCACTTCACACATATGCACAAGACACATGAATCCCACTGCACAAACCCTGGTGAAGTGGTTTGCCCTAAATACACACAGGAATATGCATACAGACTAGTCAATCAGTACGAGTACGGTAATACACCAGATGGTGGATTGTACTCCAACTGGGGGGAAGAATGCAAACATTTAACGACCTCTGTATGTACATGACTGTCTTTTCATAGATCTCGTATATTTTCTGCTTCATTTAAAACTAGAAAAAATCCCCACACACCGATGACTATGTATGCTATGGAGGGCACACGGTAAGGAAAGACAGACATGAGCAATCGCACAAAAAGAAAACTTGTGATGCTCGCACGGGACCTAGCGTCTTTCAGAACTGAATCCATCAGTCGGGCGATGTCACAACGTTGAACGTCTGAACATTGACGACAACACTTGTCATCTCAAATCGACTTCTTTCATCATCAAGTGTGAGCGTAGTCTGCGCGTCAAACCTAGCGTCTTCAGCATCTCTCGTCCCTTGGGGCTTGTCGGCCAACCCCCGTGAAAAAACAGCGCCCTCACACGCTGGCATTCAGGCCGCGCAGTCTTACCAGCTCCTCGTACTCCTCGTCCAGCGCCAGGCAACGTTCAAACTCTCGCCGCAGCTGGTCCGCTTCGGCTGAGCCCGCCGAGTCTTCCAAAATGTTCTGAAAAGCGTCTGAGGTGGAGTCTGGTACATCCTTAGACTCACTAGGTCCTATGTTAAAAAGAAATAACCAGACAAAAAATATTAACAGTATCAAATATTGCAAAAACAGACAATTCAGCATGTATGAAACTTTCACAACTTTTGCTAGGAGCCAAGATTTGCAAAAGAAAAATGTATGAAAAAGTTTTCATCTACACAATGCACTGAAGGCCAGTCTCCAATTTGCAAAAAAGGCCGTCGGCTGTCGTTTGCAAAAATTTAATGCCACAAATGTTTCTGGCTTTATATCATTATGATCATCATTTTTCACAGCTTCATTTTCTTTTTACACCCTGAAATCGGCAATGGAGGCGGATTTGGACCATTTTCACACGAGGTGGACCCTACGTTTTTTTTTTTTTTTTTTTTTAAAAGAACATCCAATTTGGATATTTAAAGATATAATCATTTTGAAGCTAGGAAGCTCCGTTTCCAAATCTTGCCAACACAGAAAAAGTTGTCTCCAGTGACTTTTTGCAAATCTCGTGGTGCAAACTTATGAATCATTATGAAAATGTTGCATGGGTCAACTTTCCTTGTAGAATTCAAACTATGCCTTAGGTCAACAATGTTCATTTTCAATTTGGGTGTTGTCTGAGTGGGTAATCCTACTAAACTTTGCAGTCTTCTCTTGAGACCTCTTTGTTCATAGTTTTGTGATGCAAGGTTAGGAATTCTGATTAAATTTGCATGATGTCTGTCTGAAGGAGTACTCCTACAAAGTAAATGATGTTTTATGACACCACACGTGGATAAAAACATACAGTAAACAATCACTACAGGAAGGGTAAAATGGTACCAGGCCATGGGATAAACAGATGCTGTAAGGTCAACAGAATGATGGACAACTGAAATTGTAAAATGATCAGGTAACAATTAGCAAGACCTCCAAAGGATTAAAGCAATATATCTGAAAGCAATTCAAAGTCTCTTGAAAGCACCTGTGATACTGGATATCACATTTTCTGAACATGATCTTGTACATAAGAAAAGAGACCATTCAAAACAGCAAGCTACAAAAACAAATAAAACTGAACCAAAAAAGGGCCATTCACATTAACAACGAAAAATTTTGACATTCTAAAGTCAGATGACAACATTACAGCAAAAGTTGCCAAGCAAGTGTGCTAAAACCCATCTGGAATGCTCCTGGTAAAATAAAATAAAAAAAAAATGACAAAAACAACACAAAATAACACATTTGAGTGTGATGAGTTTGCTAGATTCACTTGCAGTATGCTGTCAAGATCTGCCAGAAAATTCATGATGCGTGTCACATGACTTCCACTCGATTAGATCACTCCCCCGCAGCCAGATGAAGATGTGTGTGCAACTAGCCGGTCGGGCTAACTTTACATCAGTAGCATATGTAGCAGATTGGCGAGTGAAAAACTGCTTGTACACATCACAGGTGGCTAAAACTCACAACTTTTCTGTGGCGCCAGAACATCCCAATTTTTTGAGGTGGTGCAGATATGAATGTAAAGTGGCTTAACCCTTCTGCAACTGAAGATTTTGTATATGATGGCCTATGGTTCCCAGGAAGGTACAGCAATATTGCTCTCATTTTGATAATTTTCTAAATGATGTAAAATATCTCACTGCCTGTTTATAGCAAGTTACGTTTACTTGAAAGCCTATTACGACTTTACCAAGAGAATGGGGTGTCACAGAAATAATTTTGACATCATTTTGTTGACATTTGACCTCATTCAAATTACATGATTATATATTCTATATGAAAAAAAAAATGGTAAAGCATAAAACTATACAAAAAATGGATGGGCGGTTTAGGGAGCAATAAGAAGGGCCGTATTGGGCGTTTCAGATACTAATGGGTTAAACGCTGGCAATATCACCCAATGAGAATGAGCTAAGCGACAAAGAGGGATCGAGGCTATCACATTGAAGTCGGTCATCCTGACTCACTATTTCCAAGATATTGAAAGATCCCACAAAGCTGCTGCATGGCACAACTTGTTGCCATGAGCGATGGGTTGAACTTGACATACACAACATACATGAGCTACAAATAAATGCAGTAACAACTTCATGTTCTACACATGTGACATTTTCCTGTCTATATGGTGGCTAATAACTCTCTCACGCTGGATTCTGGCTTGAAACACATAACAATTAACAATCAATAAAACAAGATATGAAGGCAAATTCAACATTCTTCATGCAAAAATAGCCACAAGGGAATGATGTAAAGATGCTAAACATGCGATTCATGCTGCTGAAAATGGTAGCTGCCTAAATCAATAAATGCATAAAACTAAACAACAAACAAAGTTGAAGTTTAAAAGGGAGAAAAAAAAAAAGATATGAAGGACTGTTCTAATAAACTGAGTCAAACACTGGTGGCAAAATGGCATGCAGTCCCACTCACTGCCTTACATGTTGGGTAAGCAGCCCTCAGGCTGACATAGAGAATTGCTTCTCATATTCCCCTCTGATAAGGGCTTCTAATGCAGGTTCGTCCTCGATGTCACTCGAGCCGTGCTCTGATGAAGGGGGACTGGGATCGTATATCTCCAGTCGCTTCCCTATTTCCCCACAGGAAAACATTTCAAAGAATTGCAATAAAAAAGAAATCAAATAAATAATAGGTCTGTCAGGTGTAATACATTTGCACTCCTAGATTTACCCTTCTTAAAATTAGCAGTTAAAAAGGATGTCTATACATGACTGCATTGCAATGATCCCCCCCAAAAAAAGTTGCCTTCATGTAGAATAAAAATCAACAAAAAAAAAATTCCAGCTGTTGCCACAGTAACTAGAAATAAAAAAGTAAAAGAAATATAAATATCGATAATGCCTATGAAACTTGGACTGTACAGCAAATATAGTAAACTTTTCAGCAGTTTCATACATACATGTGTCATGTTCTTAGTTACAGTAGTAGGGATAAAACGCCAACGTAATCAGGATTGCATGTGTCAATATTTTTTGAGCCAACTCCTGCTTCATTCAGCAATGACAGATTTCTGGAGTTCAATTTTGTTTTTTTTTCCTTGGTGCCTCTGTGGTATCTTCTTATAACTGAGACACAGACACAGGTACAAGGTATTTTCAATTTCTAAATACACAACATGATTACATCCCTAACTGGCTACTCAAAAAGTTTTTTCGCGATAGTGCTCAAAATTGACCTCTTTGAGAAAAGATGTCTATAGGTGGTTATAAGGTCATGTTTTTCATTTCAAGAGGCAGACTTCTAGCAGCACAGGAACACATTTATCACTGGGAAGACAAGACCTTAAATCTTAAATTTTGGTGAAAAACCCTTTTTTTAAAAATTGTCAGACACTGTAAAACAAGATATTTATGCAGCATAAAACTTTTGTGAATTGGAGCCGACGGCCTTTTTTTGTGACATCAAATTTACACAAAGTGACACTGGAATGCCTAGATAGTGTAGACAAGAACTTTTGTGTGCACTTAAATTTCACGAACAGCGCACAGTTACCTTCAGGTGGCATGACCTCATTCCACTTGTAGATGCTGATGTCCACCGGCTGCTGGAGCCAACCACTGGACTGGAGCTGGGGCAGGGTGCACCGCCACTCTGGCTCTGGGTGGAGCAGCCAGGATATCAGCTGCATCAGGCCTGGAGGGTGGGAGTGGGGGGAGAAGGAGGGGGAGGTGGTAGAAAGGGGAGGGGGAGTAGGAAATTGAGACGGAGGAGGGGAAAGGAGGGTGGAATGAAATGAGAGGGCGATGGCAGGTGCAGAAAAAAGGAAATGAAGGGGGTGGTAGGAAGGCGTGGTAGAAATGGGGAGGGGTAGAAGGAGATTGAGATGGAGGAGGGGGAAGGGGGTTGGAGGAAAGGGGAGGGGGAAGGCAGGTGCAGAAGAAAGGCAGGGAAGGGGGTGGCAGAGATAGGAGGGAGGAGATGAGGGGGGAAGGAGTGGGCAGAGGATGGGGAGATGAAGGTGAGTAGAAGGGAGGGCAGGGGAGGGCAAGAGGAAAGGGAAGAGGATGGGAGGGTGAAAGGGAAGGTTGGGCGGGAGGGGACAGGATGGGATGGGGGGAATAGAAGGGAAGGGGAGATGAGAGGAAAATAGGAGGGGGAGGGAAAGGGAGGGGGAGGGGAGAGAACAGGATGGGAGGGGGTTACAGAAGGGGGGGAAGATGATGGGAAACAGGAAGAAAAGGGGAAGGAGAGGGGAACAAGAGGGGAACAAAAGAAGAAACATATGGATGGATTTTAAGATCTCATGGGCCCAAGTTTTACTTTTAGTAGACATTTTTAACAGACACTGAACATATGAATGGACATGAGAAACAGAATGCCTTGTGAATGAAAAAAAAAAAACACCTTTCAATGACTTTTATTAAATTTGATGTGTACTCTAAACACTAACTGACCAGAGTATATGAACAAAATGCTGTATGCATCGAAAGCCAGCATGCTCCGTGGATTACTCATTCATTTCATCTATCCAACCATTTATTCATACATCTGTTTATTCATTCATCCACCAACACATCTATTTGCCTTGCAGTAATGCACTCTAAGCTTTTGTTTTTTCAACATGAATTCAAATCTGGTTACGAGACAAGGTGCGCAAGAAACTTACTTGTTGAAACCGGAAAAGGCGGTTTGAGGATAGCTTCTATCGTCTCTTCCACATCATAAAAGGGATTCTCTCCAAAGACCAGTGTATACAGAGTGACTCCCAAGGCCCAGAGTTCAAGCTCTGGTCCAGAATATCTGCAAAAGTTGATAACAAAGTATAATTGATGCAATAAATGAACTGCTTCATCTTGAGTTGATATGTCTTTACTATTCTACTCCCATACTTAACTCTTTATGTGCCACAGTGGAAACCCCCTGTGTGCCACGTTATTCTGAGACAGGAAGGTAGTCATGCTTTGAGAAGGAATTCTGTTTTTCCAATTTCTATAACTTCTACAAATTTCTGTTAAGATGGGCATAATAGCAGGCAAAGTTAAAGAGGAATGCCAAGCTTTGTTTTGATATTAAATTGTATGACGAATCTATTTTCAATTTTCTTTTAAATGACCACTTGCTACATTACTGTAAAGGCATGACTTTTACACGTAAAACCGTGACAGTAACTTAGAATGTACGAGCAAATCTAGTTGGGAACACCGCTTGATAGTCAATCACCACATAGAATGTAAGCCGTATATGAGAGAAACAAAAGCACGAGATACGCTTTCATTGTGCCGCGGGATTAGCAGTGATTAGCCGATTTATTGATCGGTTTTGGCGGCTTTGTTTGTTGAGCAGAATATGCGAAGTTGGCACGCCGTCGACTGAGTGGGACGTGCGAACGTGGCACATAAAGAGTTAACCTTCTTCATCTCCCCTTCTCCATCTTTTTTATCCTTTTGTCATCCTTCATGATATTGGTAGTTTGTAGGACACTAAAATTCTTTGGGCAACTGGAATAGTACATTGACTTTACCTTCTTACTGTAAAATATTACTTGCTTCCCTACATAACTATAAATAGACACTGTGTATTGAGACATACATGTACGTTTATCATTTATTTAAAAGTAACCTTTATATCAACAATTTAATCACTGCGTGCTTTTTGTATTTTTACTTTGTATTTCTCTCTTTTTTTTTTTTGGAGGGGGGATGGGGATCTTTCGGGTTGATGGGGTGAGAAAAAATATTGGGGTTGTTATGTCCCAAGCAATATTCAAAGGTATACTGGTGAGCTATGCAGTGGAGCCTTGAATTTAGGTGAAGGAGGATAAGATCATTCAACAGCAACACACTGGAGGAAGCATATTTAGAATATCCTGTGAATGTCATCCATCTAATTCACCTCCCTTGATTTTCAGAAGTATCAACACTTGTTCAGAATTAATATGGCTCAAAAGGAATACAGACTTGAAGAAGACTAACTGATGAGATTTCACAATAAGAGAGGGTAAGAAAAAAAAATCAACCTGTTAAAAAAAAAAAAAAAAAAAATAAAGTTGGTGCAAGATTTCTTTTCCCACCTATTTCCGAGGAGCACTTCTGGTGAGCAGTACTCCATGGTGCCACAGAAGGTGGAGAATTTCTTGCCGGGCTTGAAGTACGCCGCCGAGCCGAAGTCGATGAGCTTGATGTGGAAGCGCTCGTCCAGAATCACGTTCTCGTCCTTGACGTCGCGGTGGACGATACCGTGGTCATGCAAGTACTGGACTGCTGCTACCACCTATTAGCATTAAAAAAAAACCAACCCAACAACATCAAAAATGTTGAGGAGAACTGCCAGGAGGTATTATTTGTTTAACAAGGCAACTGCACCAAATGCAGTTATTGGAGCTGTTGTGATTTTTATTTACATTTCCAAGGTATTACTTGGAAATCGATTAAGGGATTGATTCATCTTTAAGTTATATTTTCCAATCTGCTTGTACATCCATCAGCCACACGACTTCCATATTATTTTCCCTTTGTTTGTTTAAATCTTTGATCCACAATATGTAACTGATATATACTGATGGGTGTTTCATAAAGCTGTTCGTAAAGTTACAAACGACTTAAGAATGACTGATGAATAGTTCTGATGTGCTATAATTTTAGTAATTCAGCACAAGAACTGATCACCAGTCATTCTTAAGTCGTTTGTAACTTTACGAACAGCTTTATGAAACACCCCCCTGGTTCAAACTATGTGCCTTAATGTCTCTAATAGGGCTACTCACTTTTTCCGTGAATAGAAGTAATTTGGAGACACATCTGTCCAAGCATAGTTTTAACCAGAACATCTCCCAGGGCACAGTATATTTGTGTACTAGCCATGACTCTAAGTCTCCATAAGCTGAGCCTGGTTCTAGTGCCTCAAACCTACCTGTCGGAACATGTAGCTGGCCAAGGGTTCGTCAAAGTTTGGTTGGCGATCTATGAACTCAAACAGGTCAATGCCTGACCCGTGTTTTTCCATCACCAGCTGAAGGAATTCAGTATTCTCAAAGTGGTCCAGGGCCTGTCAAATCAAAAGCATGTTGTGAGTGAGACAGAATGTTTCAGCCATGGCTTATTAGAACATAGAAACAATGAAATGACATCTCCTTGTGCTGTAATTGCATGTTTATACAACAAAACTCCAGCAACAATCATTTACACAACAAAACAACAACAACAAAGAAACATGTACTGGGTTGTCAACATATTTTTCACCACAAAAACATATATTTTTTCTTGAAGCTTCGATGAAGAGAGAGAAAACATGACTGCTCAAACTTTGTAAAAACACATAAGTTTTTGTGAGCACATTTGCATGCCTGACTCAGTTGGTGGCTTACTAACTTGGCAAATTTTGCTCAAACACACAGCTGAGCAAAAACTGATCAATACATTCCAATTGCCACAGGATATTGAAACAGTCACAGTCACAGCCTATAGCCATAGCCCCCCCCCCCCCCCCGCCACAAACTTTACATCACAGCAAAGCATGAGACTTTCTATATTTTTCCATATTGCATTTCTAGCATAACTACCTCTATGAAAAGTTACATGGCTCTGAAAAAAACAAAACAGATTTTTTTCAAAAGCACTCATAATGTTGTGGTCTCAGAATAACATACCACTCAAAGAGCTAGTGGGCAACTCCGACACAGTGAGGACTGTAAACCAACACAGATCGTCCTCAGAAGCTGCGGTCACGATGGCAAAACTTTGTGACTTTTAAGATCTCGAAGTTTAAGTCCTCAATGTTTTGCCAGTGTGACCGCAAAACATCCCGAAAACCACTCATGAAACTTCTTGTGAACCTTCCCACTGAGATTAGAGAAATTTCCCAAACCCCAGCAAATCTGAAGTTTGTGCAGTCTGGACGCACATTACTGAAACTTTGAGAAGCTTATCACATGACCAGTTCATTGTGGTGTCTCTGATGTGCCGAGGACTGGGATGTATGTCACAATCATTAGCTGTTGGATGGCACATGATTTCCTCTATTTTGCACAATCGTACCGGTGGCCCTAATCTAGAGAACTGAAACTCTGAAAAATTTGGCTGCCAGTGTGAATGTACGTGCAAAATTCGCAAAGAGTTCTTGAAGTTAACCTTTGAGAAGATTTGCCTGAGTGACTTATGGCTACTGACTTCCTCTCTCACCTTGACGATGTTGGGATGGTCCAACATCCGGAGGAAGGCCACCTCCAAGGGAACACATCCCAATTTGGGGTCTTCCACCCAGTTCTCCTTCAGGACTTTGGCTCGACGGATGAACTTTACCACCACCTGGCCACATTGTCATGACAACATTGAAAAAAAAAAAGACTTTCAAAATAAAGACATTCCTTTTGATGATTAAAAGAAACACAGAGAAGAAACAAAAACAAAGACATACATGTTGTACAATCCCACGTACATGTAATGTACACATAAAAATAGGTTGCATCTGGGTAAGATACAAGTATCTAAATGTGCATAACTTCATAATATAAAGACATGTATTCTTTGTTTCCATGGTAATAGAACATCATACGATGTAAGTGGTGGATGGTTGCTTGGTACGCTATGTACTCTTTCTTGGAAGTAAATGCAAGTGTCGTCCTGGGGGGCATTTCATGATTCATTTTGTCAGTTATTTTTTCTGATAAACTATCATAAGCTACTGAAATCCTTGCATCTGATTGGCTGAGAGCAAATTCGCCTGACAAATTTGTCAAACAAATTGCTTCATGAAATTGCTTCATGAAATGCCCCCCTCCCCCCACCCCCCGGATTAGGGATTAAGTGAATATTTTTCAGAACCTCACTCACCACCAAGAAAGAGTATGAGGAGTACCATGAAACTATTCACCACTAAATATTCATATTAAGAAATTACAAAATACAAACTAGAACAAACCACTGGTATACATTTTTTTTTTTTTTTTTTTGATTGAGGCCTATTTACGCCATTTATTCGGCAAAATAAAACACAAAACCATATAATAGTGGCATTCACAATGAGAGCCAGGCAGCCTTGAAAGCATCTTGTGCTTGTGTTAGGTAGCCTACACATGAAAATACTACATACTTTACAATAGCAACACATATTACAACTGATTCTGTGTGAAATCAAGTAAATAAACATTAATAATAGTAATGACTTCAACCACTATGGGAAGGAAAAAAAGCACAGAAGTATAAAAAAGACTTGCCATTTTGTTGTCCGCAGTCCGGGTGGCCATCTTGACGAAGCCAAACGCTCCCTTCCCGATGGACTGAAGTGTGGTGTAGTGCCTCTCATACTCCCCCTGGCCTAGCCGCTTGTCATCCTGCTCCATTGACATCGATGACTCCAGGTTGACGTTCTTGCTGGCCACCTTGGCAACCATCTTTTGTGTGGGTTTGGGGGGGGGGGGGAGGAGAAAAAAATAAGTTGAGTGAGGAAACCTAGGTCAGCTCAGGTCAACTTGCTGTATATGTCATATATTTAGCAAGACTAATTTTTCAAAAATCGGGACTTCAGGACAATTTCGTGAGTGCTTGAATTTGCAATTGTGGAGTACAGTAATAAACAGAGAAATACTGTGTGCCCGGCGCACTGACGTCGAGATCAGAGTTAATAATTTTGCAAATAGATATGTGAAATTATTAACTCTGATCTTGACATCGAGTGCCATTCGCAAATTCGAAAATTTTTTAAATTCGCAAATGGTACTTGACATGAGAAATTCATGAAAATAAAACACTTGTGAAATACAAGCACATGTATTTGATGTATGCAGTACTTGCCTCCAACCCCAAGACACCCCCCCCCCAAAAAAAAAAGACTCTGTCTGTCACTCTTTCTGCCTGTATCTCTCTTTCTCTCTCACAAAATCTGAGACCGCGAGCTCCCCATAGGCTGGCTAGCACTATAAAACAGCATCATTGCCATCATTTGTTCAAATGCATGTACTGTTAATTTATGATATTCATAGAAAGATGCAGATATTAAAGGGTGTGTACAGTTCTGGTCGAGGTGAGGATTTAGCTTTTAACGTTTTGCGAGATATTCAGAAACCACTCTATGAGATGTCAAAGAGCATGCAAATCTAAGGGGTATCAAAGTTTATTTGATGAAATTCGGTTTTGAAATGGCTGAGATATCCAAAAACAAGGTGAAACAAACAGATCCTAATAAAGTTGTGGCATGTCGCCTTTTATCATTAGCACTTTTTGGGATATCTCAGCCATTTGAAAACCAATTTTCATCAAATAAACGCTGAATCCTTCTTGAAATTACATGCTCTTTCATATTTCATAAGAGGCTTTTCATTATGTCACTTAGGAATGTTCAAAACATGAATCCCCACCTCAACCAGTACTGTACAGTCCCTTTAAAATCCAGGCCGAACTGAATGAAATTGAACTAAACTAATTTTTAGATCACATTAAACAAGACACACTGACACACACATACCTCTCCCATGCTCTTGGTGTTGAATGAGCTGTTACAGGTGCTGTCTATGCTGGAGGCATGGGGGATACTGGTCGACATGTGACCCCCGTCCGTCTGCTCGGCGGGGTCACGTGACATCCAGATGCAGTAGAGCGATCCGCCATCGTCAAGCTCAATCTGCTTGATCTGGAACATGATGCCTGCCAGACAAATCGAGACGCCAGAAAATTGATGATGGTTGGGTGAGGTCAAAATAAGTTCAGGAAGAGGAAAAAAGTTTCTTATTAAACATGATCACTTTCTTAACTCTTTATTTGTCTAATTTACCAAACTTTTCTGTGAGCATTCAGTAATCCCTCCAGATCCCTCCTTCATTATGGTAATTAATCCAATGTAGCCCTCGGGAGAAGGGATAAATAAGTACCCCCATCAACAATTTGTGTAACAATTTCAAGATGCAATTTTTTTTTCCCTGAAATTTCATGACATTTTTCTTTCAGATCTTGCCCATATTTTGAGATCCTATTCATGAAAATTGGGGTACACTTGCAGAAATACAGCATATTTCCATGACCAATGACTTTTGTGTGTACAATGTATGGCCTTGACAAGAAGTATTGTCAGATGATTTTATTTTTCCTGGTTTTTCTCAGATAACATCCATTTTGGTCATCACCAACTTTTGTAGATAAAAAGAAACAATGAAAAACAAAAAACCAAAGAAATACACTAGAAAAAATAAAACATATAAGAAACTCAATTTGATACTGTAATTTTATTCACGCAAATTTGTTTAAAATATTTAAAATCATTTACACAAAGATTTAGCCCATTTGAAGGTTTATTTTAGGGAATCAGTGTCTAAAAATCTGATTCTACACACACATACAACGTACCAAAAAAAAAATGCATAAATTAGAGTAGTTAAATGGCAAAAAATACTTCAAAAATCAGGGAGAATTTCATACTATTTTGACAGGAAATAAAGAGAAGTTTAATTTTGGGGGGAACCTTTGCAAAATAAGGGAGACTTGGCAAACTCTTGTACTTACCCAAGGCATTGCCATCTCTGTGTCTGGCCATGCCCATGAAGCCTCCCTCTGGTATGGGACCAGAAGAGATTAAAGAGAAGGGTCTGCCCAGCTTGCCGGCTGGTGTGGAGGTATACACTGCTTTGGTGGTTTCCTGGTGGTCGCCCGTCACTGGCGTGGTGTCGTTGCTCCCTAGTATCGAGTCATCCTTGTCTACCTTCGAGCTCTCGCCGCTCGCACTGCAGCTCATGTTATTGTTTGCTTCATGCTCCTTCTCGGCATTGGGCGCAGCCAGAGGGCTGGACGTGGAGACTGACCCAGACTCTGTCCAGCAAGTCCTGCGGCTACCGCTCTCCTCTGCAACCACACCATCCTTCGGCGGTGTGCGGTCCTCTGGCTTTACCTCCCGCGCGGTCAGCACCTCGCTTTCCTCGCTTCCTACCGAATTCAGATCCAGCTGAATCCCTGTCACGACGTCGCTGCCACTGGACGAGCCTTCCTCCCCATCAGCCTTCTTATCCTCAACGTTCTCACTATTTGCACTTACCCGCTCCACCTCCTGACTACCGGCATCCCCGCCCCCCATCGCCTTTGATGACTTGCCATCCTCCTCCCCACCTAGCGACAGCCTCTCGAATCTCGCAATCTCTTCACTGACCTTTCCGGGACTCATCTGCCCAACAGACTTCGCTTGGCGTTTCGGCGACGCTTCGCCTCCCAGCTCGCTAACCCTCCCGAGGGCGCTCTCACTCCCGATCTGGACCTCCGTGCTTTCATGTCTGCTGCCATGGACGCACGACGGTAGACCCAGCAAGTCCACCTCTGCCTCCTCTTCCTGGGAGAGGTCTATACCATTGTCTCCCGCACACAGGAGTTCGTCTGTGGTGGCACTCTCCGGGCGGGGCAATATGTCGGGTGTTTCTAGGCCGGCTGCAATCTCTCCCGCAGCTCGGATCAGATCAGCTGTGTCTGGCCTGGATATAATTTTGTTGTTTCATAACATAATTTCAAATTTCTTCTCCTTCACACACACTTCGGGCCAATCAGGCCAGCCATGAATCCCCATGCTACCAGACCTTTAACTGATGAATGTACAGCTATGAGTAACATACCTGATATGGAGCTATGGATGCACTCTTAGTGTTTAACACACACTAAAGAAAATAAATAAATAACTAGAAATGTCACTAAGGCGACTGGTATGCCTCCGCCATAATGCATGATTCTCCTAATAGGTCTATAGTACATGTAGACAATGTGTGATTACATTTTCACAAAATTGGCAAAATATTAAAATAACAAGTTTGTCACAAATGTGTTGAATGTTCATCTTCCTTGACCTAGGTTTAATTGGATGAATAGGAGAGCATGTACTTGGGGATTTAAGGACTTTAACTTGACTTTGACCCATTCATAGTTTATGCATTGAGTAATTTTCAAGGTACAATGTATGGAGAAAAAGTGCAATTTCTATAATGAAAAGTTCATTGTTACCATTTTCTTCTGGCCTTTGACCCTAAAATTCATAGGATAATCACTGTCAGGCACAACATGCATAAATACATAGTAAGTTTCACGATAACTTGAGCCACTTCTGAGATATGGAGGAAAGAGTTAGTTCAGCACTTTCCCTTGATCTTTGACCTTTTGACCTTTGAGACAAAAAAAAAAGAAGAAAAAAGAAAGCTTCCAGAGAATCTCTATCAGGTTATACATGCATACACCAAGTGTAAAAAAAAAGATAATCCTGCTGGCATTGCATAAATATGAGGGAAATAGTAAAATTTTGAAGTGTTGCCCTTGACCTTTGACCCACGAACCCTACAAATTCTCTAGATATTCCCTGCCAGTCAGTACATGTATATATACTATATGTTCCATGAAGATACCTTGAACAATTTCCAAGATACAGAGAAAAAGTTAAGTTTAATAATTTTACTTGACCTTTTGACCTTTGACCTTTGACTTCATGACCCCAAACTTTCACCAAAGACTCTTAATTGGGTAATACATGTATACACTAAGTTTCAAGAAAATATCTTCAGGCATTGCATAGATATGGTGGAAATAGTGAAATTTTACGTATTTGACCTTGACCTTTTGACCTTTGACCTTGAGCATGTGCACCCAAAAGTTGATAGGCACAACTTCACCCCCTAATACACATACATGCCAAGTTTCATTAGGATACCTCAAAAGGTTTTTTAGTTACGCTGTCCACAAAATTCATTACGGACGGAAGGACGGACGGACGGAAGGACGGACGGACAGACGGATGGACAACCCGAAAACATAATGCCTCCGGTACCACTTCTGGCGGAGGCATAAAAATATGAAAAATACATAATACACACACAAGAACAGCTACATAATTACGTCAGTGATACAGGGAATACAGATATCCTGTAATTTGCTTATAGTCAGAAACACACTACAATCACATGCCCACACATTCACATAGTGGGAAATTCACACATCAGTTCTAAAGTCAGAAAAGTGACAGGAGGGGGGCATTTTATGAAGCACTTTGCCCCCCCCCTCCCCCCCCAAAAAAAAAAAAAAAAAAAAATTGTAACAAACTGATATAAGCTACTGAAATCCTTGCATCAGATTGGCTGAAAGCAAATTTGTCAGAAAAAAATATCTGACAAAATGCTTCATGAAATGCCCCCCCATCAGATTGGCTGAAAGCAAATTTGTCAGAAAAAATATCTTACAAAATGCTTCATGAAATGCTCCCCCCCACCCCCGATCTGATCAGCACCTTGTTTCACTCACCTCTTGAGGCCAACATGTGACACTTCGTCCGCTGGATGCATGATGATGTCATCACCCTCCCCCTTTGGGGAATCCCCGGTTTGACCCGAAGTGGGTGGGGCAGCAGGTTCCGGTACCTTGGAGGCCGGTCTGCTGGTTGGCAGGTTGAATTCCTCCTCCGACTCCTCTTCGTAGCTGTCGTCATCCAGGGGTGGTAGCGGCATGGAGCTGTCATCCAGCATGTCCACGTGCTCGTAGAACTCGGGCACTATGCTGGTTATGTGCTGTGTATTGGATGTGAGGTGAAATTCTAGATTCATACAATGGTGTACATGTTGGCTAGGACATGAATATGGGCCTATGCCCTGCAAATCAGCCTGTTTAGTATGGCTACCTGCTATGGTAGATACAGTTCTGCTGCTGTGTGCATCCCGCTGCACAGGAGCCTTGGTTTTAATGAGTGAGGGAGGTGGCTGAGAAATCAAAGAAACTGATTATTTCTCTCAAATTACCAGGAACTATAAAAATCCTTGAATATAACTCCTAAAATTGCAGCAAAATTGCCAACTATGGCACAAGTTACATCAAATCACAGGAATGAAGCACCTTTTCTCTCCAAAATATGGTTGCGAACAGATCGAACATGCGCATGCGGGTGGAATCTCATATATTTTCATAAGGCAGTTGTGTGTAGTCTCAAAAATAAAAATTGCCCGTATTTCCCATATTTCAGGTAATGGTAACACTCAAACTGCTTTTTAGGATGATATGTGTGTGAACATGTTGATCTCAGATGAAGAAGAAGAAAAAAAAAGAGCATTGCCTAATACTTTGGCTGTGTGTGACATTCGCAAATCATAAAATACTGTCATAACAGTTGATACGTAGGAAGAGGACAAGAAGAAAGAGAAGGGTGGGGAAGAGGGAGAGAAAGTAGAGGAGGAGGAGGAGGACGAAGAGAAGGAGAAGGAGGAGGAGGAGGAGGAGGAGGAGGAGGAGGAGGAAGAATAACTGACCTTCCCAATGAGGTCATCTTTTGGCTGACCAAACAGCATCACGGAGAAAGTCGAGTTGATGCTGTGAATTGTGCCGTCGGGCAATATCGTCACCAGGCCGCTGATGTTGGCAAACACCCACACACTGGCACAAAACAGCTGGTCTCCAAGGCTAACAGCTCCTAAACAAAACAGAACAAAAGCAATATTCGAATATGAGATTTAATACACAGCAATACTGTAAAACGAGGAATGCTTGCGTGCATTTTACTTTCGCGAATTTTGCAAGCGCCAACACTCGCGAAAGTAAAATGCACATGGAAGCTCTTGCCTACACAATACGCACTTGACGCCAGTGGCAATTCGCGAAAATTTCATGCCGCCAGAAAGGTCATCGGCACCAATTCGCAAGGAAAATGTTCATGCCGCGAATATATCGTGTATGACAGTACTTGGCAGAATACTGCAAGTATTTAAATGAAATTGCTGAGCCAAATCGCTTCCTTTTAAAGATAGGGACTACTCTTATGCAGACAGTTCATTAGTGCTAGCAGAGTAACAATACACACAAATGTACATGTACATGCATCTGAAATTCAGAATTTCTCCTGTCAATGAATCCTTCACTCCTTTGCAGGTCCACAGTAGTTTGGAAAGTTATCATGGGTCAGAGTTTCAAGTACCCAAAGTCTATGTTAGGAGAGATATCAAGGGTCACTATGAGGCTGTTTCACAACCACAGTGTGGTCCTGATGCATAGCACTACAGTAACTTTAAAGTTACATGTAACAGTAACTAGACGGCACTCAATGGCAGACGTCATTGATTTCTTGGCTTTGACTGCGGATGAAATAGCATTGCTATCACAGTTACCATTAGTTGCAGAGTCGCTATCAATATAATGTAGAGTCCCCATAATTCCATGCAACAGGGCCCATGTCAGCCTAAGTGAGAGTGAGACATATTATGTTCAAGTCCCTTTCTTGCTACGTGGGTTTGAGACACTTGTTACCTTCAGCCTTCTCTGGAGGCCTGGACAGGTCGTAGTCAGCCCAAGAACCCCCTGTAGACTGGAGATCTGGTGTGCCCCGGTGGTTGGCTAGGGAGAAGTTGGAAGCTGTGAATGAGAAAAGAAGCAAAGGTAAAAGTTGCTAATATATACACACCCCCACACACATCACCACACTCTTCAAAACAGTTCAGAAAAGAAAGTTCATGTGGGATTTGGATCTATCTTAAATGGCCATTAAGGAAGCAGTTAGGTGCCTATGAGCAAGCATCCAATTTCGAAAACTTTCAGTTCCCTCTAAAGGTCAAGGCAATGTGGACAAAGTGCTTTACTCAATGGTACAACAGATGCTGCCAGTGGATTTGAACCCCAACCTCAACACTGAGTACGAACAGTCTTAACCACTGGGCTACAATGCCTTTCTCTCTCTGGCCCTCACACAGTAGTTTCTGTCTGTCTTATTCTTTATTGAGACTGGGAGTTCACTCTCATCTCGAAAGTGAGAGAACTCACCCTGCCCGGTATCATCCAGCGATGTGTTGTCGAGAAGCTGCTGCGGCTCAAATTTCTTGACGTGGACGGAGGCGGGGAAGGAGGACCCGTCCCTGGTCCTCCCCGTCACTTGTTGCTTCTTCACCCCCTGCACAGAAAAATTTAGGGAAATCTGGACATGAATTTTATGTTAAAGGCAATGGGAGACTTGTAAGACTTGGATATTTGTGCTTACTCCGAATATCACTGTTTTATATTGAAAGAAAATTGTGAGAATCAAAAATATCAGAATTTTCTTATCATAAAAGGGATGGTATAGTATTGATGTAGAAGAAGATTGGGCTTTAACTTTTTGCGAGACACCAAGAAACCACAGACATATCATTCTATTCAAAGAGGAATTCCAAGTTTGTTTGATGAAAATCGGTTTTGGAATGGCTGAGACATGCAAAAACAAAGTACAACAAAGTGATCGTAATAAAAACTGGGTCCCACCTTTCATTAGGATCGCTCTGTTTTGGATATCTTAGCCATTTCAAAACCAATTTTTATCAAGTAAGCGTTCAATGAATTTTTCTTGAAATTACATGCTCTTTCACATTTCATAAGAGGTTTCTCATTATCTCGCCAAACAATGCTACAAACCTGAAGTTAGGTCTCAACCAAAACTCTACGATTCCTTTAAGTCCCATTTTAAACTTGTGAACACACATGAAGTGTTAAACCTTTCTATGCTTTGAGTTCTAATCGGCACAGAAAACCCCATAGCATTGTACACACTGTCTAAAGTTCCTGGTACAGAAAGGGTTCAAGAGTCCCCCAGAGCCATTCAACCACTTTGCCACAGTTTTCCAACACGGATGTGAGGTGAGGTGAGGGGATGGGGGAAGTTTCAAGCGTTGTACTCACAGCGTCCATGTTGCCATTGATCAGCGGGAGGCTCAGATGCGGGAGAATCTGCTTGACGCTCATTCCCACCAGCTCCGACTCTGAGGTGAAGCCGTGGAGGTGGACGATCTCTTCACTCGCCCTCACTATTGCACCCTAATGCAAACAAAAAGGACTAAGATTCACCTGCAGGCAGCAAAATCCTATACATGTATCTATATAGCTTCATTTTTATTTTTTTTTGGGGGGGTCTTATAAAATACAGTCTACACGATTCTGGAGGTTACACAGTTTTATCAATTTTATGAGCATAAATGTGTACACTGCATTTGAAATTAAAAAGCTCGAAAGAAACGCTTTAAAAGTTGAAAAAGATGAGACAAGCAAACTCCCATCATATAGATATTTCTTCTTTTGTTTTGTTTTGTTTTGTTTTGTTTGTTTGTTTTTTTTTTTTTTTTTGGGGGGGGGGGGTTCATATCCCATGCAGTCTCCATGAGTTGAAAGGTTATATAGTATGTCTACTGGATTTGAAAATGAGGTGGTTGGAAAAAGAAAACCCAAACCTTCAAATTATGACAGATGAGGCATAATGGCTGCAAGACAAGTAGTCACATAGTTCACTCAAGTTCTTGGCTTTATAGGTGAGCTAAAAAGAATGAATTAAACTTATCCTCCACCTCATTCAAAAACATTTAAACTTGGAAACTCTGCCCAAACTGAATTGGTACCTACAAAGAACCAAGTCACGCTTTGCCAGGCATAAAAACAGACCATGCATATCAAAGTCATAATGTTCTTGATCTTGAACTTAGTTAGAGAAACGTTGAATTGAGCTTGTCTTACTGTGATGTCAAAGACAATGGAACCTGACGTCCTCTCCACGGGTTCCATGACGACAAGACACTTGGGGTTCTCTTCATCGGTCAGTTTCTTCATCCAGAGAGACACCGGGATGGACAGACCGCTGGTGTCCACCACATCAAACTAGAAAACAATTCAATTCAATTCCTTTATTTTCACTCCTTTTTTCCAACAAAACATAACACAGAATAAATCAGGAATTACATCACCAGCATACATTCAACTGTGCAAAGGATAAATGATCGTTTACGAACATGCATACCATCAAAATACAGAGAGGTCAAGTAAAAAGCACTCAATGGGACATGCAATAGAATTATGTCATTAAAGAAACTAAAAATTGACAGACAACCTGATTATTTTAACCCTACACTGTAACTGCACTGGGGGGCCTGGGAGGCCCCCCCCCCCCCTCCATACTTTTGGCGATTGCATCCCGACCGCTGGGAATTTCGGATTCTCGCTTCATGACTTTTTCCCCTGAAGTCTTGCGCACATTTTGATACCACATTTG
This sequence comes from Diadema setosum, assembly GCF_964275005.1. Classification (NCBI taxonomy): domain Eukaryota; kingdom Metazoa; phylum Echinodermata; class Echinoidea; order Diadematoida; family Diadematidae; genus Diadema; species Diadema setosum. The sequence continues at coordinate 33,899,036 of NC_092700.1, read as the reverse complement.
TCCATATCGGACCTACCTAGGGGATGTTATGGGCCAATTAGTATGCACATGTCATTAAAACGACTAATTGCTGCATATATTTGTGTACAGTTACATACTGTCAATAGACCATGGCTTGCATTACTTTATAAATTTTGCTCAGGAATTGGTTTTCTACTTGGTTCATGCTTCTATATTGTTCTGAAATAAATTGGGCAAAGTTTAGAAACAATGATATACATAAGGAATATGAAACAATAGAAAACATAAGAAATAAAAACAATACAAAACATAACAAAAAAGTTGTTTTTTTCTCGTTTTTTTTTTTTTCTCTCTCTGAGGGGGAAATTGAGTTTTTATCCACATAGATGATTCAAATAACTCTTAGAAAAAAATTAAATACATAACAAATGTAAACAGTAAAAACAAAAGAAAGAAAAACATTGGAAAAACAAAAGAATAACTGATATTTTCACTTTTTGAAACAAAAAGCATGATTCTGTATAGTTAATTTCAAAAATGTTTTAGGAGTATGGCAAATAACTTGTGTGATTTTTCTCACATTTCTATACTTTTTGTATTCATTGATATTTCTTATATTTTGCACGCAAAATCACATATAAGCTAATTTTTATTTAAAAAATCATGAATTTACATAAATTTGCATAAATCATACTTCAAGTTTACAATATCAGGGACATTAGAATACAGTTGAAAAGTATGGTAGTGCCCATGGGTCCTGTAAAAGGATAATTTTACTTCCAGTTTCATTTTAGTACGTCATACATTTCAAAAGTATGCAAAAATTCATAAGTAGTAAATTTGCATATTAATAGTTTATGCAAATCTGCTGTACTTATAAAAATAGATAAGAATTTATTTATTTCACATTTGGGAAACATTATTCTTCATTATTACACAGTTTTCATGTAATTTTGTACTTGTTTAGGCTGAAATTATGAAAATATCCCCCAAATGCATAAAATACGCATTATGAGTAATCAATGCGAAGATCTATCAGCATGCAAATTTTCAAGTTCATCGGACATTGTGTTTCCGAGATCAATGGGGGCCTCCCAGGCCCCCCCCCCCCCCCCCAGTATTTTCATGGAGCCAAATAGCCCAGTACAGTAAGGGTTAACTATCATGTAATTCTAATCAACAGAAAATATTCGATAGTGAAAATAAGCATCATCTCTTCATCATATTCTTGGCCACAGAAGTCAAACAATTTGCTGCATACAGTATCAGATGATGTAGCTGTCACACTGGTATACCAATGCCTTTACAGAAAAGGGGGACTTGAACCAGCGACCTGCCGACACTCACCACTTTGCCAGAGACCATGACCACCTGACCACTGGTCTCTAGGTGTTCCTCCATGAGGGCCTGGGGCCCCTCCCGGTTCTGCAAGGACAGGAGGTCTGTCATCTTCTTCCCTATCATCTCCTCCGGATTGTAGCCAAAGAGCTCCCCGGCCATCTTGCTTGCAACAAGGATCTGCAGAAAGCGAAATGTTTGAAGATTGCACAGGCTTGAAAACTTGAAGTGGCATTTAATTGTTTCTTATTATGCTGGCAGGAATTTGAGATTTGCTCATTGATTTTTTTTTTTTTTCAGACAAAACTGGATATGAAAAGGCTAGGAATGATAACTGATGTACGGAGAAAACAAACAGAGATTAAAAAGAAAAGATGTTTTTCACTGTAGGAAGGCAGAGGAAAATATACATTCGATATTAAGAGAAAGAGAAAAAAAGAGATACAGTGTAAAGCTCATATTGCACAAAAAGCTCGAAAGGACAAGTACCGGAAAGTAGATGAAACTACAAGTACAAGGAGGAGAAATATAACAGGGGAGAGAAAGTGACATAAAACATCCATTGACTTTGATTACGGAAAATAAAACACACAGTACTGGATGTATTCATACAGGTATGATCTATGCGAGTTGAGGGCCACTGTGTGATCAGGACCTTTAAAACATACAAGATTTGGCGGGATAAAGACAAAATCTTTATACCAGGAAGGACAGACATTGTACACAGAGGAAAGAAAACTTTTAAGAACAAGGGAGGTGTGAGAGAGAAAACCAGAAACAAAAGAACAGGAGCAAAAACAAATTGAAACTGACTTTTATACTACAGGATAGTTGGAAAAAAGAAAGGAAAATATAAGTCCTAATGATTTAAAAAAAAGTGACGAAAACAAAAAACATAGAAATAAAGGCATATGGATATTCATGGTAAAAGTAGTAAGATTTTGGATGTGAGAATGAGTATTAAGAAGGTAAAAATAAATGAAATCGGAAGGAACAAATGGTTCAAGATTGACACTGCACTGTAAAACATATTTTAGCGGCATGAAATTTCTGCGAAGTGCCTCTGGCATTCAATGTTTACAGTGTAGACAAGAGTTTTCATGTGCATTTTAATTTTGTGAATCTTGGCTCTTGCTAAATTCGCGAAACTAAAATGCATGCGAACATTCCTCGTTTTACAGTAGTTCAAGGAGATGCTCACCTTGGTGGAGCGAGCCTCAATGGTCAGCATTGCCTTGTTTGGATTCCTCACAGTAGTGGGTAGTACCATGCCCGTCTGTGCCCCGCCCACAAAGTTATAGAAGGACCATGACCTCCCCAGCGAGATGTTGAGTGGGGGCGGGGTGGGGGTAGGGGCAAAGGAGCCCTTGGAGAGACCGCCAGCGAAGCTGAGGGAGTGGAGTTCATCACCTGTACAGGGGTCGGGGTGGGGTATGATGCAAAAGATTTGATACTTTACTGTTTGTTTGTTTTTTCTTGTACACTGCATTAGAAACCCTTTCGTCAAAGCTTGATTTGACACTTTGACACTTGACAAGACCTAGTAAACCTAACACAGCCCCTTTCTACCACCACACAACAGCAACATAATTAGCTTGTGAATAAATGATGAGAAAGTACACTCAGCAGTTTATTCCCTTCATTACATCATCGTGTATAGAGAACTACTTCAATATCTCTAACAGAGCTTTCAGTTTGGGGTGTTGTGGTCTGTCCACAGCCTGGCCTGATTTCCACAGGAAAAAATAATAATCCCAAAACAGCATGATACAGAACTTGGTTTAAAAGACGACAAAGAATATTTGTCAATGTCCCAAAAGCATAGATCTGATTGGAATATAATAGAAGACAAAATGAAGTCAAAATGGAAAACTACATTAATTTAAAATATTTTTTAAATAACATTTAAGTATTTTTCAAATATCATTTAAATTTTTTAAACATTATTTAAATATCAAATATCAAAAATATCAAATAATGCCCTAAGGCTGGTGCCTTGGTGAAGTATTACAAATAAACCAACAAACCTAACAGGACAGAGTGCACACAACAGCACATCCATTCAAGAACACATAAAAACAAAACTTCATCACAGATGGAATGGAGTTTCCCTATAGAGCACTATTAGGAAAGATCACTATTCACCACCTCAATGCCAAAAACAGGTCAAGAGTTGGTTTTGACATTTTAATGACCTTTGAACTTGTCCAGGGTGCAGCCAGCAGGTGCCATGTCCTGGGTGGAGGTGAGCTCTGTGCCCTGGGCGCTGGACGGTGGCTCTGTCAGAGGGAAGGTCTGGTTGAAGTCCAGTGAAGTGTTGAAGGACGTACTCAGACCTAGCTGGGCTGCCCGCTCTCTGCACACAATCATCACACACAAAAATTTCATTTAACTCTTGAAATAAAATAAACCAGGCAGCAAAAAAAAGCAACAACAAACAAACAAACAAACAAAAAGGCAAACAAAGAAACCAACAAAGACAGGCACACTTTGCCTTCATTACATTTCACCTGTGGAATCTTGAGATTCAGGGATTGCTATACAGGCCTCTTGGGCGACAACCTCTTAATTTGGAGGTTGTTGGGGCCTGAACTTGGATGCTTCGAGGATGATGATCCCGTCCCAAACATCAATAATTTTAGAACAAAAATTTTCCAATTTTGATCCATGGATGTTCACTGCGCTCCATCCTCACCTTTTGCCCGTCCGGATCCT